>NC_137213.1:8432939-8727939 GCF_949987685.1 Ammodytes marinus | reverse complement strand
AAAAGTGCACACACGCACACACACGCATGCACACAGCCAGTCATCGCTCTGTCGGTACTAAGCCTTGTAAAAAAGTGATATTGCTCCTCTTTCCGTCCTCTTGTACTCTTCCGTTCACTTGAGGGATACCCCGGATTGTCTTTGTCACAGAGTGGGTTAGAAGAGGATATGGGTTTTATATGTGTGTCTATGAGGGTGTGTGTGTGTGTGTGTGTGTGTGTGTGTGTGGTTGCAAAGTGTTGCGTGACAGATTTATTGACAGGCAGTGTCCCATAATGTCAGACAGTTAAGCTCCTCCTTTTCTCAGATGTTTACCCTTTCTTCTCCTCCCTCCATCTCTTCCCTAACTCCTCTTAACGTCTCATAAACATTAAGTCCAATCAGTGGAAAGGACTTTATAGACAAAGTCAGGCGGGGTTACAGTCATCATCAATGGCGCGTCACACTCGGGCAACCGTGGCCACAAATAAAAAACACACCACAAATTCCCCCCAAGGGTAAAGATTCTCCCCATGGATAAGGTAAAGCCTGAATTAATACAGAAATACACTTCACTTTAGAGCGCCCGCCACCATAGAGGCTCAGTCCTTTAGAAGCAGCAGACCACGGGTTCAAATCCGTCAGTTCTCTGCATGTCATTCCCCTCTCTGCACCATTTCACATCTGTCTCTCTAGTAAACTATCCAATAAAGTTCAAATGCCCCAAAAAAATCTTAAAAAAAAGAAATGCACTTTACATCTTATAAATCAAATAATATGCCTTTTTGATATAGATTTACCTGATAGGCCTACCCCCCCCCCAAAAAAAATATATATATACAGTATATATATATATATTTTACTTTAATTTTACAGTCTATATTTATTATACATTAAGCTTTAAATGGTAGTCCAATTGCTTTTGTTACTCTTCGGCTGACGTTTGAACTCTTTTCATCTCTTACCCATCAAACTGACAATGCAAGCCTCCTCTACTCTCAGTGTCTACAATTGGAAAGACACTTGAAACTGTTTCAGGTCTCAGATCTTGACCTTTTAAGCAAAAAAAAAAAACGTATTTGACTCTTCCAACTCCTTTTGTTGTTCATGAACACTTAACAATGAACTACAAAGGCTTTCCATGCTCACTCATCAGCTGTCACTTATAATGGAATCAATTTACAGTGTATACACGTAAACTGGCATCACACACAGGTCTTTCAGGAATTAGACAGCGCCAACTATGACTTCAACATATTTGAGCACTTCCGTGTTAACTCCTATTTCAATGTTTTCCGTATTTGTATTTCAATTGCCACTTTAACTACAACTTCTGAACATCATGCAGCATTCGTATGTTTCCTTGAGAGAAATATCGAGACTTTTCTAGCAGTTAAATAGTTTTTGTGTGGCTCCTATGGACATTTTAATCTTATAGTCAGAGCTAAAGTGTAGGGGGTCGTAACATTGAAATGGTATATGTTTTCCTTATATCTGAATTTGTTTTTTAAACAGCATTGCCCGTGCCTTGTCCGTATATATTGATTGTCGAGCAAGGACAGGCCCTGCTGTTATCATTGCTCCAGAGGTGATAATATAACAACATCATCTGCATATAGAAGACATTTTAGTTCTCATTCTACCTCTCTCTCTCTCTCTCTCTCTCTCTCTTTAGTCGATGCTGTTGTCGGTCCACATCAAGCGTGAGGGAGAGTCTCCAGTGGTCTCGCCCCTGTCGTCGGAAGACATCCACCACTCCGACAGATACCAGGTCACACTCATGAACACACACACACACACACACACACACACACACACACAAAGAAGGATTGAACCGTCAGTCTAGATTGACACACTTATTTCCGTGTGGTCCCTTCTCCAGAGTTATGTCCAGCTCACTTTGGATGAAAGATGAGATGATATGTTTCCTGCCATTACAAATTCACAAATCTGATTCATGATTCTATTTCAAAGTTCTCCTTCTGTCCTGTGTTATTTTGCCACTGATCAACCATCATACAAAACTTCAGGGATGTCGTTCTGTATTGTTTTACTTTCAGGAAGTTCAATGTCAAAATAAAAGTGAAACTAGAGAACAAGGTTGCGTTTATGGTCGTATTGACTAGCACATCATGCTATTCTCATTATGTATTAAAGGTGGATACATTGATTTTGGAGAGTGCTTGTTGTCAAAATCACTTTTTGTCAAAATCAGTGAATATGTGCAGAACAAAAACAGGCCTGTTGAAAGCTACTGTGGGGCCCCTTTATTTACATCCCAGTTTACAGTGCCTAGGCTGTGTGTTAACACTAGATTTTCTTTTCCAACGCACAAATAGCAGCCTTTATGGACAGGTAGCAGATCATGAGGAGATATTCACGGATTTTGTCAAAAATGTGAATTTTACAACCTTTTTCCAGAATCGCTGAGTCCACCTTTAAATCAAGTTGTGAATGTCATGACAGATGTGTAACAGTAGGCTATAGCAGAGGATTATGGTAGAATTTGTTTTTTATATGTCCTGTCAGCAGCTGAGTTGACCGACAGGCCAATCTCCCTTACATTTCAGCCATCTTTAAGGCCCATACCACGACTGCTTTTATCTCTTAAATTCATCAAAGTTTGTTCGGGGGGTAATTCTTGCTAGCCATGATGTATCTCCGGGTTAAGTGGCTTTCCCCCCTCATTGCACCATAAAATAAGAACTATTAAGTCCACACCGACGTTACATATCCATACGTTTTCGGGATGACACAGCTCATAAAAGACCTTATAGCGATGAAGTAGATTTTCTCATTAAGTGAAACTGCTGAAATCACCTTATATTATACAAATGATTAAGTCAATGGTGACTCCTTCTACCACCCCGAAAATGAGGCCTAATGGGCAAGGGGTTTGCCACCTTCTCTCTTGGTCCATCTCAATGCTTTTTTTTCTTCCTCTAAAAAAAAAAAAAAAAAAAAAAGCTGACCTATTTGCAGCCATTCAGTGAGTGTATCATAATGATACAGTAGCCTAGTAGTGACGGTGCGAGGCAAGTGGGCCTATAACTCAAGTGGGCAGGGGGGAGGGGGGGACAGAGGAGACAAATGGAAGGCAAGAACAGAAAGAGAAGGCCTCTAACTGATGGATGATAGATGTGAAAGGACTGAGCCACCACCCTTACTCACCCTTTCTGTGTCATAGAGAGGGCATCCTTAACTATGACTGGAGGTGCCTTAGTCAGCACATAGAATCCCAGTAGACCTGCAGGTGCTCATTCGGCAACAGTACGGGAGTGGAGAAGAACATTGAAACCTGACCTCAGTTCATTTATTTCTCAGTGCTATACTTTTAATGATAAGATCGTTATGCTTAATGATACAGGGAATATACACCCCAGGCAAGCTGAACTACCAAAGACCTCCACATATTCATATAAATGTATTGTTAAAAAGTCCAAAATTCTGAATGAAAATTGGTGTAGCAAAAATGCTTTTTTTATTTCCTATTAACCCCATTCCCCAATAGCTTCCGGTGACACGTTTACCTTATAGGATTTTACATTGACGTGTAATGCAGTTGTTGCATGGGTTAAACTGTTAGGCAAAGCGTATGAGTTTTTTTCCACCACTGACATAGGCCTAATAAGTAATCATTTTTTATTTGGATGATCTACTGCATTCACAAACAGAGAAAAGCAAGTTAAATAACCAGAAACAAAGAAAATACACTTAGGCTATAGTTGTTAGAGATACAAGTTTGAATAGAGAATATTTTTATTTAATTTTATTCATAATTAGGCTATTTTACCAGCTTGCTACAAATTACAGAAACACAATAAAACAATAAATTAAATCTAAAATATATTTAGTATGAAAAGGTGTCATAAATAATGTAAAGTATAAAGTAAATGCGAAGAAAAAGTCCCTCATAGAAATAATATGGACCTAGAGTAGCATGTGATGAGACAAGTCATAGCATAGCATAGTTTACATTACTGGTAAAGTTAAATCTTCTACTAACCTATTCAAACAGTAGTAGTTAGAGTAGCAGTTAAATAGTTGTGCATAGTATAATCTGTGTGTGTAACCACCATAGATAGTACCCATTCATTAATTAGGAGACCGTTTGCTTCCCCCTAGCGGTGGACTTCCGGAACTGCCGCGTGACGTGTCAGCCACTTCCGTCTCCAGCAGCAGCACTGCGTCACGTGACCAAAACAAGCCAACATGGCGTCGGACATGAGCAATGTTTGCCGATACGAGCGCCACTTTCAATCCCTTTCCATCCGTATTCAATTCTAAACACAGGCTTCAGTTCGCAGTCATGTATGGTGTCTTGAGGCTCAGTGTGGTGGTTTGCAGCAGTGAGTTTTAGCGGCTCCCGCAATGAGCTGTGTGTGAACCCTGACAGCCATGGAGGATGTGGAACAGGAACACAATAGAGGAGTAGGTTTGTTTACTAGTGTACTAGCCTCAGCATCCAAAGCAATCCCATCCAGAAAAGCGATATCTTGCCTCTGAAACGCGTCATAATGTTACTTTATTGTCTAATGTATTTTTGTTCCTTCCTCTTTTTCTCTCCCTCTGCTTGCAGACCTTTTTACGAGTCCGATCAAACAGGCAAACACGATTGAATGGTATGTATGTACACACAGCGATTCAACTCATAACATTGTTTATTAATACATATTTACTGGTTACAGCGAATTTGTTTAATTTAAATGTACGTTTATTACGAGTTCAGTACTGGCTCAGGCTTGTTTTTGAGGTCATGGTAATTCTGGAAAAAAACAAACAGGATGTCAGAAAAATCTATAGATTAGAATAAATTATTTTAAAAGTATTAAGATTTGAGTTTAAACATATATAAATCGGTAATACATTTCCAGAAATTGATGTACGTTATCATAGGCTTATATCGTATAAAAAGAGAAATGTGTAAAGAATTTATCTTTACCACAAATGTTACATAATATTGACAGTGTGTTGAGGCTCAGGGGACAACACACACTGAAGACTGTATTATGGTCATCTATCACCAGGTGTTTTGTCATTTAAAAAAAAAAATATGTAGTTAATTTTATTTAATGGGACATTGTGTGTTACTGTACATTTACGGGTGTTAGGTGATATTGATTCATCAGTCCTCATTAATGACATATGACACACACCTGTGGCTCATAAAGAAAGTGATAATCAGTCTAATCTAGCTAATCTAGCTAACTGTCAGCCATCATTAATATTAACAGTAACACCTGTGGTTTTCTTTTCTAGGGAGGGATTTACTATACTG
This sequence comes from Ammodytes marinus, assembly GCF_949987685.1. Lineage (NCBI taxonomy): Eukaryota > Metazoa > Chordata > Actinopteri > Uranoscopiformes > Ammodytidae > Ammodytes > Ammodytes marinus. Next base: position 8,722,682 of record NC_137213.1, on the reverse strand, counting down.
TATTACCTATTTATACACCATGTAATATATATATATATTTATATATATATATATATATATATATAACACAAAACCCCCTCTATAGTCTGGCTGACTGGCTGCTCTGCCACAGTTAAAGCACAATGATACGTATCACAAATCATGCATCACGTAAACCTGTATGATTTTAAAATGGTCCACTTTTCAAGCACCCAGAAAGTATTCCCCCATATTATATATATATTTTTTAAATCAAGGGATACTGAAGCAGTGTGAACCAAGAACCGCTCATATAATCTATATTTGTATCGGTGACAGACTACTCTAAACCACATTAGTTGTTGAGGTGACACATGGATAGGCCTTTTTTACAGACAGAGCCCATATTAAGAGCCAGTGAAGACTTGAGTTTAAACTTGGTCCCTGCATTGGTCCCTGCATTACTTTGGTTGTGCCCTCGTGTGGAACCAGGAAAATCATTCTCATGTGGGGTGGAGGGGGCTGGGGGCAGAGATCCCTGCCGGACCTTATTAGCAGCCCTTTCTCTTTCTCTATTTAACAACGCTCCCCTCCATTAGCGTCAGGGGAGGAATGGCAAAAGAGGAGGAGGATTTTGAACTGTGGGCAATCTCCTTCCCCTACAGTAACAGCACATTGCCTTCTGTCCTCCTCCTCCTCCCTCCATCCCTCTCTTCAGTCCCTCCTGGCCTCCTCAGCTTTCCCAGGCCAGCTAAAAATTAATGTCCCCCCCGTGCCATTTGCAGTTAAGAAAAAACGACAAGAGACTCCGGGCGCAATGACGGCTGTTCTGCTCTGTTAAATTTCTAATTAAGTGTGTGTGTGTGTGTGTGTGTGTGCGTGTGTGCGCTGTGGGGTGGGAGCTGTGACAGGAGGGCAGGCAAACACAAGGGAGGAGAAAGAGGGGGAGAAGGAATGGCGTGGATGTGGAGTGTACAAAGGGGGTTGAGACCGTCACGTCCGGCTCTCTTGTCATTTTTTTCTTCTCATCACTTTATCAGACGGGGGCTAAGTTTTGACCGACTGGAGCCTTCTCTCACATGCTTCTAGGCTTGTAAAGACTTGAAAACAGAGGACAGGCCTTTTGGTAAATTAGCTCAATTGTATAGCATAGGATACATTTAGTAAGGGAGATTCAACTGACATAAATATTCCTCTGTTTTTTTTTCTTGCCAAGGTGCCTGAAAACTAAAAAAATGTCTGTCATTAAAACTTTGTCCCTCTGTCTTGTTCCTCTCTTGACTCCCGCCCTGCGTTCCCAGCCCGCATAGGCAAGATGAAGAGGAGGAAGCCTGACGACGGGGGCCAGGTATGTCCGCTGTGCAGCGCCCCGTTGGCCGGGAGCGAGGAGGAGATGAGTAGACATGTGGAACAATGCCTGATCCAGGTAGTACACTGCCCCCGATAAGCCCCGCCTACCGCCAAGTCGGACAGCCTATCAAAACCCCTTCTTTTTCCTGTAGAGGCTGTCTGTCCAGTCACCTCTTTTAACTTCTTTTTTTTTTTAGATGCTGTCTCCAATCACTTCACTAGATATAACCAATCAATATCAACCATAGTTTCTCTAGAGACTGCATCCATATCATATGGGAATAACTGTCTGAAATGCCAGCATTACAATAAAATAAAAAACTCCGTATCCAACCAAAAGCTGCCAGTAAACCTATTTTGATTTACAACGCTGATTTCTGTGTTTTATCCCATATCATATGGTTGCATCTAATTCACCTTTTACAATGAAAATATATGCTTTCAATCACCTCCTCTCTCACTGTTTGTAGTGGTCAGATCAATGGCAGCCTTTCCTGTCCTTCTCTCCTCCTGTGGATTCTAATCAGTCACATTCTGTCCTAGAGTAGACAGAAAACAAACTGTCACCACACCTCCCTGTATGCCTCACCACACTGACTCCATTACACTACCACTAGCTGTAGAGACACTAATACCTCTTTTCCACGAGCACACTTTCTGCTGTACCATGCCTTGTGTTGAGCTGTGTTTGTATTACATGTTTTGCAATTAAACAATCCAAGGTGGCTAGCTAACAACCAAAGCAAATGCCTGGACGTTTTTTCTTTGATAGCGTAAGTTAAGTTGGCCACAAAACCCCTAAGATTTGGTGTAATAAAATCAATCCAAATGTAATAGAAATCTAACAAAACATAATGAATGTTTGAAGAAAATAGCTGGATGTTTTTTAGATGCGAAATTCCATTTGTGTCATATAGACATATTCCACCAATAGCTTTATAACAGCTGGTCATGGTATGGTACGGATAAAATGTGCTATGGAGATGTGGCCGCTCTTCCACCGCACCACTATTTAAAACAGTGATACATGTATTTTAAATGGTTAAAATCTACAACCTGCAGTGCTTTGTCTGTGAATGTTTTTTGCTGTGATTAACGTGTGTCCCTGTATGTGTGTGTGTGTGTGTCAGCGTGAGGGTGCCTTAGGAGATGACGATTCTGAACACATGGAAGGAGAGAATGGACGGGGCTTTGAGGAGTACGAGTGGGCCGGACAGAAGAGGATCAGAGCCACCGCACTGCTGGAGGGAGGCTTCAGAGGTACACACAGTGTGTCTCTCTCTCTCTCGCTCTCTCTCTCTCTCTCACACACACACACACACACACACACACACACACACACACACACACACACACACACACACACACACACAGCTCATATCATACACTATGCTGTTTTTAGTTCAGCCTTGTTTTTGATCAGAGGCAGGTGTGTACTGTGATGGTGCAGCTGTCCATTGGTCTGCTTGTTAGATGACTGTCCAGTTACAGACAGCGTGTAAGCTCTGTGTAGACATGGCGGGCCCAGATCCCTGTTTGTTCTTGCCTTCTTTTTTCTCTGTCCATCCATCTCCGTCTTGAGCCCTGTTACCACTGAGCGCTTTGGTACTGTATGGCACGCATCTGTGCTCTGTTTTCACCATGGTTGCGTAGCTTCCACAACCAGCGCCGTTCAACAGCTGTGGCCGCGGGTATTGCTGTCCAGTGGCACATTCCCTTCCTACTAGTATGGGTACTGTCAGCAGTGGAAACGCAAGCCAGATCTAGGGTTACCATTCCTTGCCAAACCATACCGTACCAAACCGAACTGTGCCGCTCAGTGGAAAAGAGGCATACGTTTCTATGCTCATCCATCATCCCCTGTGTTCCTGTCCGGTGTTCACAGTGTTAGCTCAGCGTGAACTGATGTTGAATGTGACCAGGGAGCTGAGATGGTGCCTCTGGTCCGGTGGCAGTGTAGCTGGGCCAGGGGTCAGTCCAGCTCAGCCTGGCCTGGACCCACACAAGCCCTCTTAGCAAAGGGAAGGAAAACACATTTAGCTTGGCAATTGACCCGCTGTGTGTGCGTTTGTGTGTGTGTGTGTGTGTGTTGGCGCCCAGAAATGTAATTATAGAACTAGATGGGAAAGCTGGTCATTGGAGAGCGCGGCTGCTCTGTGACACGACTCACCTTCACTTCTCTCCCTTGGCTCTCTTGTCACCATCTCTACTTAGTCTTTCTTTTCAGATTGTTTCAAACTTGCGGCCTTAATATGATACTTAAAGTTAGCATAACAAACAAAGCATAACACAGTTTGCTCAGTCTGTATGTATTTGTTAAAAGAATTTTTTTCCTATGATGGAAAAAGTGCTTCTTAAAAAAAAAAGTTTCTGTTATCTTAATACACGCAGTTGGTTGATTTGGACTGCACCGGGCTCCACAATGGTCTCCCACTGTGTCCTCAGTTGTCAGGAATGTTCACAGGTGGAGGTAAAGAGGGTTTGTCGTGTCTTAATAGGCTCTTTCAAACTCCGCTGGCTCTGCCTCTGCTTTCATCTGCTCTCCTCTCTCTCTCTCTCTCTCTCTCTCTCTCTCTCTCTCTCTCTCTCTCTCCCTGTTCATCCGTTGTTAAACACACACATGCTGAGCCTCACCTGCCAGACAGACAGAGAGAGACAGAGACAGAGACAGAGAGAGACAGACAGACAGAGAGAGAGAGAGGAGACGGATCAATGTTGAGATCTCAACTAAACGACACCAAAGAGCAGGTCGTGGGTTGGGAGGCGGCTTCCCCCACCCGTCCATCCATCCATCCATCCATCCATCTCTCTCTCTGTCTCTGTCTCTCTCTCTCTCCTTCACGTGGTTAAAGGAGCAGACACAGGACCCTTCTGCCGCGCTCTAATAGGGCACCTTGTGATGTCACACGGATAACTGAGGTGGCCCGGGGGAGACACACTTGAAACACACACACACACAATCTACTGGGCTCAGAAGGTGGATTTTGTCTTGAAAGCGCCTCAGTTGTTCTAACAGTCACACACTGAATCCAGCAGGGCTCTGGAGCGGCTAGATGGATATAGAGATGTTACAGTGGGGGGGGGGGGGGGCCTCCCTCCCTCAGCTGGCTGGATGAAGAGAAAGCCTATCCCTGTGTGAAGTGTCTCCATCCGTCCCTCCCTTTGAGAGAGCAGGGAAGAAAGGCAGGGGGAGCGGGGCCAGGGTGGTTATGGAGGGAGAGGGGGGGGGGGGGGGAATCGAACAAGATCAGTTTATGATTCAACTCTGTGTGAAGGAAGACTTCCCTGTGTCTCTCACCGGCTTAGCCAGGTTGAAAGGAGCCTCTGCACAGACATAGAGCTGCCTCTATCTGTCTAGTGGACTGTCTGTCTACATCTGCTTTATCAACTGGAGAGCCACTAGATCACGTGATGACAATGTGAAAGTCTGCGTTAAGGGAAAAGGTGGCGAAAGTGTTCACTCCATTCATGTATTCTGATAGCGTTGTTAAGCGCCAAAATGAGACGTGCGTTTTGATACTGACCCCAAGACTTATTAAGACATCCTATTAAATATGTTTCAATCATTTTTCAACTTTGCCTACATCAATTAGTCAAAATTTAGATTTCTATACTATCCAATCCATCAAAAAGTAAACAAGACTCCAAACCTCCATTGTATTTATTCACCCCTATTTTTTTTTTTTTACCTCCTGCTATTTTGGATTATTTTACGGTGACATCATTGCTAAGCTCGGGACCAGATAGTTTTTGTGTCAGTCTAGCCACATGAAGATGTAAAGGCAACACAAGGGGAGGGAGCCAGACAGATCCTTGAGATTTGCTATCAGTCCGTCCTGAGAGACAGAGCGGGAGAAGAGGGGGATTAGATGGCCCACAGGGATGGAGGAGAGGAGGAATCTGGGCCTTTGTAAAATGGACTTCAAAGATGGCCGTCTCATGTCTTTGTGTCTGTGTCTCTCTCCCTCTCTCTCTCTCTCTCTCTGTCTGACCTGTAAATGGCAGAAAGATAGCGCCATGACCTTTGACACCTCCCCCTCTTCTCTGCTTCTTTAGTACGGCCCGATAATTGCTATGGTAACTGGATGTCGCAGGGGGGCGCGGTCGATTGGTTGATCCGGGCTGTCAGTCAAGTCCGACGAGTCCCCTTTTTGATCCTGCAGTGCCTTCTTCACATCTGCACTTGTAGTGTCGTTGTCGCGGTGACACGTATGTAGATGTGAGCGTCCGCTGCCTTTTGCTGTCACTGAAAACATGTAACGGTGAAGATAAAATGTGTAGTTAGTATGTTAAGGGTCAACCATATGCAGGAAGGTGGTTATGGTAATGGGACTGTGTGTGTGTGTGTGTGTGTGTGTGTGTGTGTGTGTGTGTGTGTGTGTGTGTGTGTGTGTGTGTGTGTGTGTGTGTGTGTGTGTGTGTGTGTGTGTGTGTGTGTGTGTGTGTGTGTGTGAATTGATCACACCTATGTAGACAAAGATAGAGCGATAAATGGTGGTGGTAGAAAAGTACAGAGGTGAACTGTCAGAGAAAAAGAGGATAGGTTAGCGACATGGTAAAATACTGAAGGTAAGAGTAAGGGGTGATGACAGGAAAAGAAGTTGAAGAATGGAACGGAAGAGAGAGAGAAAAGGGGAAGGGGGGGCGGTGCATAATGTGAGTGAAAGGCAGTTAGAGTGGGGCTGACCTTTCCCGGGCCAGATTAGATTGGCCTGCCAACACTGCTTAGAGGGACAGATAGAAGCAGTGGGAACACACACACACACACAGCAAACGGGCAACACATATACCCACATTTAACACACCTACGACATGTACGTACAATGTGTGCATGCACAAATTAGGCCACTTGAAATCTGGCATCACATTCATCCTTAGGTGGGCCATTTCAAATGTCTGGGAGCTAAGGATATTTTGCATTTGTACTGTACCAAAAAGACAAAACATATCATGTATGTACTAAATATGATTAGCATTTTTCAATTTGGACAATCCTGTTGTAAATGTGTTGGTGTTAATAGTGTAGTGCTTGGCATACATCGGTTGGGGACCTTTTTTTTTTTTTTTTACATCTCTCTCTTCCTTAGTCTACCGATCTTGGATCTATTTTTCTTTCCAACATCCAAACATCTTTTTCCTCGCTTGGTTCTGGTAATGTTTTCTGCATTTCACACATATAATGAAAAGCCCTACATTGGGCATTATCAAGTGCTCTGAGCCCCAATGTCTATTCCCCACTTCTTGTAAGCAGTCGTTGTGGACCACTGGCCACAAGATCAATAGTTTGATGAGTTGATTAGATTATGCCCCGACCAACCAGCACTGCAGCACAGTAAGGCTCTCTCTGTTTGACTCTCCTCTTCTGGTCACTCACTCATTCACAGCTGATGGAGGAGAGGGCTTGGCTCAGTCAAAGCCTTTTAACCCACCTTCCCTTGGCCTGGCTTACCCTGAGGCATTGTGGGTAGGATGGCTCAAGCTTCTTTCATAGGAATAGAAGGCAGAAAGATCAATCCACACCTCATGTACGAATTTAAACGTGGACAGAAATTCAAAATGGGACAATGCTTATAACTGTATAATGTAACATGTGCTTTGTTCACCCTCTGCCTTAGCCTCGAAAAGCTATAGAGGTAAGCAGCGCGCTACTAGATTTACACTGCACAGCCATTGTTCCCCATATGTTCCCCTTTTTTTCCACCGAGACCAACTAAAAGTTAAAAAGGTCCTTTTTATTTGATCACTAAAAAACATGGGCCTGTTGTAAAACGACTTAGCATTGGTGGCAGCGTTTTATCACAGCGGCTTGTCCATGCTCACATTCTCCCCTACTCCATTTATTTTGTATTATTTTTTTTTTCTAGGAGTGAGAGTGAAATGAATTCCAGGGTTAGATAGGAGGAGAAGCAGTGGCATATGTTTACATCGCAGAAGGTCCTCAGAGACAAAGACGCCACACACTATAGTGCACTGAGACCAACTGTAATAGGAAGTCAAGTATGGAGACACACACACACACACACACACACACACACACACACACACACATACGCGCTGGGGCAGGTGGTTAAATAGGATGGCTGTCAACTGTGTGGAGCTTGTATCTGGCGGCACACTAGTCCGGCTGAGAGCTTGTAGAAATTGGGATAGGTGTAAATAAGATGGCTGTCAGGCCTGTCACTGGTAGACACACACAGACACCGTCAAGAGTCCCATCTTAAGTGAAACGCAAGTACGCACACACACACACACACCTGTGCCTACCTGCTAGTAATCGAATAGTCAAGGTGTAAGTGACAAACACACACTGAACACTCCCGCACACACACACACACACACACACACACACTCACTCACACCTTACCTACCTTTGCTTGGTAGATAGACATGGTGTAAGTGACAGGTAGACAGACTCACACACTCTTGTACGCGCACAGACACACACACACACACACACCTTCAAGGGGGTTGGAGAGACGGGGCCTAAGTGACAGAGGGACAGACAGTCTCAAACAAACACTGAAGAGACGCCTCTAAGTGACGGACACACTCACACACACACACACACACACACACACACACACACAGCTCTCTCTGTGGCTAAGTGGAGCTGAAGGGAGCAGTCAGGCAGCGGTAAGGGTTTGTCTGAGCGTTCATCACTGGCTTTATACAAGTGCCACTCACACACACACACACACACACACACACACACACACACACACACACTGTCCCTCTCTTTCTTTCTCTCTCTTTCTCCCTCTCTCAAAGAGTGATGGGTGTGGCGCCAGACTTCATCCCTTCACCCAGTGTCTAAACACCGTCTCTCTTTCTCCATCTTCTCTCTGACCAAATGTTTGTCTGGTCTATCTCCATCTGCAAATGCTTCATGTGTCAGGGGAAAAGTAAGGTTTTAAAACAGCTTCATTTGAGATCTTCGAGTGTGTCTCATAAACAGTTAATGGAGGTCTTAGCAGGTTTACCTTAACCCCTGTTACGAAGAGCTACTTTAAAGAAACTATGATGACTTATTTTGCTGCATCTCTTGACATCTGGTATATTTGTGTTATTACATATATTAGCCAAGGCAGAACTGGAAATGAAAGCAACCAAAGACACCATGTACACTATTGATGTATTATTTTTCTCATGTCGTGTGAGATAACTTGTGTGGTCAGTTTGTAGTACCTGTTGAACAAACCCCTCAACATGTTGTGTTCTGGAAGATAAGGAGTGATGAAGCCAAGTGGGGGGTTTTAAAATATATCTTTATCTTGACCAAATGTATATACTTCAGAGGACTATGCAAACTTTCAACCCCAGCTTCTTTTTTTCCTCCTACAGTACTCTTTAAAAGTAACAGCTTGCTAAGAACCACTTTTTTTCTCTCCACATTGTGTCCACACCACCCACAGGAACAGGCTTTGCCACGTGTAGCATCAAGGAGAGTACAGCAGACAGCGACGCGGACCTGGACGTGGATGGAGACGACACGCTGGAGTACGGCAAGCCCCAGTACACGGAGGCCGACATCATCCCCTGCTCCGGGGCCGGGGAGGATCAGGGAGAGGCCCGCGAGAGGGAGGCACTACGCGGGGCCGTCCTCAAGTATGGAGCCCTCAATACCACCACCACACAGTCAAACAAGTACACACTACAAACTAAACTAGTGGAATGGAATCAGTGTGTCAGTGTGTGTGTGTGTGTGGTTTTGTTGATAATTAAATGTGTGTGTCTCTCTCTCTGTGTGTTGCAGCGGTGGGATGCCTTCTAACAGAATAACGCCAGAGTTCTCCAAATGGGCCAGCGACGGTAAGTGGAGCCAAGAGGGAAAAGAAATGTATTGTAAATGTAAATGCTTCAGAGTTGAGGCAAGAATGGTTTTGATTTTTTTATGTTTTTTTTTTACTTAACATTGATTAAACGGACTCGTCAAAGCACGTATTGAATTATTTCCATGATAATCCATGGTCAATGTGGCTGTCAATGTAACTCCTGGTCATTTTATTATTTTCCAAAATGAATATCTTTAGGATTTAGTTTTTTTTTCTAGTTTTTCATACTGTTCTTTTCATTACACATTCACATACAGTTAATTTGTTAAGAAAATTGTGAATACGTTTCACTATATGTCTTCATTGTGGCTGTGTATTCAAGTGAGCAGCCAGGTGTGTGAATGCTTTGCATCCAGAGGACTCCAAAGCATCCAGTGTTAACAATGTGGTGTGTGTGTGTTTTACAGAGATGCCTTCAACGAGCAACGGAGAATGCAGCAAGACAGACCCGGGCACTCCCTCATCCTCCTCCTCCTCTTCCTCCTGCGTCCCGCGCACCTGTAAAAACAGTGAGATCGAAAAGTAGGTTCCACACACACACACACACACACACATATGGACACACACGTTTGTCATGATGTAGTTGGAAAAGGCGAAACAGAAAATGACTCACGTTTCACACTCAAGTATGGGCCAGTACACACACAGACAGTCACTCAGTCACGGTGATTCTATGACTTACTGATGAGTTTTCTTACTAGTGGGAGAGACGACTTGTAAAGGGTCATAAATGATGTATTTTGTGTGGATTCTGTTTTGTGTGTGTGTGTGTGTGAGAGAGAGACAGGGAGGGTCTCTCCATATATTGATTTTTGCTGCTCTGGTTTTCTCACAGAGCCACCTTTTTAGAATCATTAATGGAGACACGGGCAGATACAAGCCACACACTGGTTTGGAGGCAGCAGTGTGAAAACATGCAGATGTTTGTTCACGCTGGTGTACACACAGGCCACCAACAACACACACACATGTGCACAATGAACCAATACAAAAAAGTGCAGTTATTCAATAGTCCAAATGAGAGTCCATATGGGGTCTTCTTCAAGTGGGCCTGCTGAGTATAAATAACGTAAACATTTTCATTTCCTCAAATAATGTCATTTGCTTATATGTGACTGCAGATGGAAGCACATTGGCCTCATACCAAGCTGTTTACACACACACACACACACACACACACACACACAAACTAGCATGCAGACACACACACACACACCCACCCGCAAGCATACACACTGCCCTATCCATTAGAGCAGCCTGTGTGTGAAAGGCCAGCGCTCGGTAATTCCCTCATTTCCATCTCCTCATCCATATTCTGCCACAAGTAAACAATCTCCCATACACACACACACACGTGCACACACACACACACACAGCCTGTCCCCTGCATGGGTAATAGAGGTCAGCTCATTGCGAGAGAGAGAAACGTCGGTGGGCCAGCGAGGGAAAGAGAAAGAGGGACTTGGTTGATTGGTTGCTTCTGCATGTCTGGCATATACTCTTGTCCTTTAGCCCCGTACGATTGCATGCATTCACACACACACACACACACTGAGCTGGGGTCAGTCTGCTTCTTGAATCCATCCCCCACAGTCCCCTATTTCTGAAAGTGATTTTCATGTGTACACCTGGAGCGCCTTTGAGGATAGCCCCTAAAAATCACCACTCTCATCTCAATTGCTTAACCTCTCCAAACTTCTGTCAAGGCTACACTGGTTAGCAGAGCAGTAAATGAATGACATCATTGTATTAAGGAAGGTCTATAATGCATATTTACAGGAATATGCCACTTAAAAAATAGCTACTGTGTATGTTTCTGATTAAATGCATGTTTGTAGCTTTACTTAATTATTATTATACATGTCCCCCATCCCCTTTGGGGAGACTGCTCTCGATAAATGCTTCATTTAAATGAATCAATTGGCACTCAGTGTGTGTGTGTGTGTGTTCTCCATATTAAATATCAGCAGAGGGGATAGTGAATAAGCGAGCAGCTTGAAGTGTATTGATCAGAAAGAGCACTGCAAGGCAAGAGGTGTGTATGGAGGGGATGCATTCGATAGGTTGCCGTGTGTGGTGCTGTCGTCCTTGTTTTACTGTGTGTGTGTGTGTGTGTGTGTGTGTGTGTGTGTGTGTGTGTGTGTGTGTGTGTGTGTGTGTGTGTGTGTGTGTGTGTGTGTGTGTGTGTGTGTGTGTGTGTGTGTGTGTGTGTGTGTGTGTGTGTGTGTGTGTGTTGATGTCTGAGGGAAACCTGTGTAGGCAGGTTAGTGTGGCAGTGGTCAGGCGCTGCTGATTGATTGACTAGCACACACACACACATGCACAGTCGCTGTGTTGCTGGTGTCAGTGAGGAAGTGGTCCTTCTTCCTGCTGCTCTGTCAAACACACACACACCCATATGTGTGTGTTTGACACATTCACTCAAGTGATGATCTAGTTAGGACTTTGTACATTTCTGAGAATCACTGATGTCATTTGGTAGGAATCATCACAATTGCCTGAGGCTCAAAGCCAAGATCTAGCCAAGCAGAATTTCTGAAGAAAATAGGGCTTCATGGGACTTGGTTATGGGCAAAATGTGTGTTGATGTGTGTTGTAAGACCGTGTTGTAGCTGAGGTGTTAGTGGTCACCTGGAGCAGAACATGCCTTAATCTAAGTATCCATTTAAACAGGGAGCCAAGTAGATGCTGAATGATTGCAAAGGAACAAGCAGTCAGCCGGCCGCTTGGCTGGAACAATTCCCCGCCTCACTCTCTCCTCCGCTTGCTACAAATGCACGTATCTGTGGAGCTTCTGTGCCCCTCCGTCCCCAAATGAAAATGAGATTTGTCTCCTTTCGTTACATTGATACATTGTGTGTGTGTGTGTGTGTGTGTGTGTGTGTGTGTGTGTGTGTGTGTGTGTGTGTGTGTGTGTGTGTGTGTGTGTGTGTGTGTGTGTGTGTGTGTGTGTGTGTGTGTGTGTGTGTGTGTGTGTGTGGCTCTGCACAGGGCTGCTTTAGTGAAATCTCTCTCTGTGTGTCTCTGATCCCAGATGGGTAATGATCTGGTCGCCTCCCGGGGCGTCCTCGTTCCCTTGCTCATTCCCCTGCAAGATAAATGAGTTCTCTCTTTCTTTCTCTCTCTCTCTCTCTTTCTCACACACACAGTCACAGATATATACATGTACACCGCCTGAGACGCTCTTTCCCCTCTCCAAGATAAATGGCCCCTCCAATGCCGCCAATGCGATTGCTGCCAAATTTGGTGCTCCAGCTGGAACAATGCGGAGAGATTTCCATGTGGTTTCTGCAAATAATTGAATCTGTCCTCAATTTGGAAGTGATGAAGCTAGATTTCTACCCCTCCAACCCCCCCCCCCCCCTCATCCCTCCCTTTACACACACTCAAACACAGACTGTCTGTGGCTGCCGATTCTTCTCTGCTTTTTTTATTATTGTCTCTAAGCCACATTTCTCCCTCCTTTCTCTTTCCCATTTCTCTTTTCCTCCCGTCCTGTCTCAATTTTTCTCCGGCACTTACAAAACGATGCCCTCCTCCCCTTCCCCTTTTGCCACCTGAGACCTACACACACACACACACACACACACACACACACACACACACACACACACACACACACACCTCGAGACACGGGGGGAAATCAATAGTGACTTAAATGTTTTATCATGGTGTGTCAGTGTAGTTAAGGCCTCGGTTAACAGGGGGTGCAGCATGCTCTAAAGGGATTTACCGCGGCTATTTCCACAGCACATACATGTGTCCAGATTTATTCCCCCTACCTGCCGGATATAACGCTTGATAGAATTTAGTGCCACAATGATTTTTTTTTTTCCAATCATTAATTGTTATGTAATTGTATCATTTGCCTTGTGCTATAGTGTTGAGAGAGAGAGATAAGCTGAGTGAGGCCAAAATGCAGGTAGACAGTAGATTAAGACACGGGGCTGATTGAGATGGATGGTGGAAAGGTCCTGGGCTACACACAGGGCCCCCACACACACACACACACTAATGAAATGAGAAATGGCCTCACACACGTTTGGGACAGAGCGCTAAATAGAGGGGATGCTCAGCCCATCTATCTGTCTCTGTCAGGCTTCTTTCTCCTTTTGTGCTTGCCGGCCGGTGGCTGCCATAGGGCTGACTGGAGATGGATATGCAACCACAATTTCCCTTCCTTTCACCCTTATACATGCACACACACCATTAAAAAAAAAAAAAAACATTCCCGGTGGGGCCAGTAACTAAAGCTAGTAGTAGTAGCATGTTATGTGAATGGACAGTGTGTTTTTTTCTTCAGTATTAGGTTATAACTGAAGCTGTAGCCTTGGATCTAAAGACCTGGGCATCATAAAACCCAAGCCAGAGCCGGGTCCCAGTGTGCTCACAAACTCTCCACACATTACACAGTTCACATTACAACTCAACAGATACGACGCAAACAGATTGTGCACACCAGTAAATGACTGGAGTTAGTGCTCTCGTTTTTATGAGCAGAAATCAATGTACAAAATATTTAGCTTGCCAAAATTCTCAGTTTTAGTTGACGCTTTTGCTGGGTGAATTCACAGACCTACATTTTGTCCGGGGGGCAGATCATGTATCCAGTTAGCCGTAGTTACTCAACCTTAATGCTAAAAAGTAACTTGACCAAACGTTTGTCTTCTATGCCAATGTGTCCAATCGTTCAACATTTCATATTGTTTATGCTGGCGATCTCATTTGTATAGCTCCAGAACATGAATTAGCAGGTATACTTGACATGTTTAGCTTGTTACCCAAAATGAAGTGTTAGCTTGTTTTCTGCAGGGCTACATAAAATGTTTTGCTAAGTCCCAGAGTGACATCATTTTTTAGTATTTTGGCTCCAAGACTGAGACAGTTAAAAAAAAAAGCCCTGAACCAGCTTAAATAGTGACACACACAAACAGCATAAAGGCCTTAAACTCAAGGATTTGTACGTTGTGGTCCTTGCTGCTTGAGAGGGCTGTTCATCTCTTTAGTGTGTGTGTCATATTTAGCCCCAGAGGGTTGTCTTCCCTTTCTTTGGCCCTGTGAAATCCTCTGCTTCTTCTTTTTTTTTATCCCCCATTAAATCTACCATTCCCCCCTTCCACTTCCCCATCCCCCTGTTTTTAGATGGCCACAGTCGCATAAAGATAGATTAACACGTCTTTTTTATAGCTTTGGGTAAATTAAGCAACTGCTTTTTTTTTTTTTTCAATGGGCTTTTTAACTATAAATCCACCATAGGAAATGAATATTCATTGTAGAGGTAGAAAGGGAGTTGAGTCAGGAGAGGGGAGAATGTTTTTTCGAAAGAGTAAAACTTGTGTTCCTTCCCCGCACTTTGACTAACTTTGGACACGTAAGGAGAGCCCGTTGGCAGAGTTTTGTGTTGTACTGAGCGACAGACAGGGCTTTATAGGAGCTTTTAAAAAGAAAGAGACAGCCTTGTTTGAGGGACAACCCCTGTCCACACCGGAGTCTACTGCTACCGCTTTATAAGCTAGCAGGCTAATCAAGGCTAAATGGCTTTTTACAAGCTCAGCGCTAATAAGACGGGAGAGGGTAAAGCAGTTTATAGGGCATGGAGTGGTGAGTCCCAACTAGGATCTTTATAGACACCGGACAGGGATGGGGGGGAATGGACCAGTTGGATCTGGACATGTTATTTACCTGCAGAAGAAGAACAGTGATGTCAATTCTCTATGAGAAAACAATATCCTACTAAATAATCTTAACTTCAAATGACAACTTGTACTTTCCACTATTTGAATACATGTTTTTTATATATATTTGCTATATGTTAGCAGAATATTTTACAATAAATTGCCAAATCATTAGGTCTATGATACAAGCTGATATCTCATTGAGTGATGTCTTTGACCAACAGTCCAAAACCAAAAGAGATTCAATTAGTGTGATACCTCTGAGACAATTAACAGACTGGAACCAGATAGAGAAACATGTGTTTTGCTTGAAAGGAATGATAAAATAGTAATTACTCATCTAATCAATAAATCAACAAATCGTTACAACTGCGGTCACAAAAACCAATCATTCTTTCAACTTTTATTTAATTTTAAATAAAAGTTCTCCAACACAAGTTTCTGCCAAAAATAAAAATGTACTAACTGCAAACCTGAGGCTTCTCTCCTTAGCGCGCGTGTGTGTGTGTGTGTGTGTGTGTGTGTGTGTGTGTGTGTGTGTGTGTGTGTGTGTGTGTGTGTGTGTGTGTGTGTGTGTGTGTGTGTGTGTGTGTGTGTGTGTGTGTGTGTGTGTGTGTGTGTGTGTGTGTGTGTGTGTGTGTGTGTGTGTGAAGATATCCAGTGATGGCTAGGCAAGCCTGAAATGTTTTTTTATTTTGATTCAATCTTCAATTTAGTCTTTAAATTCAATTGATTTTAATTTATTTAGCATATTTGATGTCAGGACTCAAGGAGATCAGATATTAAACTAGTTTTGTTGCATACAGTAAAAATAGATTATCGGTATCCGGCTCTTAATTTGAAATTGAAAAAGTCCATCCGCGATATCTGTTACCCTGCTGCTAGTGTTTGAGGATGCAGCAAATTAAGCCATATCCTAGTCCACACACACACACACACACACAGCCACTTATCGTTCTCTCTCTCACCCTTCCCTCTCTCCCGCTTGTCCTTCCCCATCCAGATCAATACCATAGATCAGCTAGCTATCAGGCTGCAAAATGACCACATCACCATAAACACACACCCTTGTTCCCTTTTTAACACACACACACACACACACGGGCTGCTATTGCGAGCGGATGGCTATAATAAACACCGGGCCCGCTGTGCCAAATCATCAGCAGCGGCAGCAGCGTTGCGGTCTGTGCGTCGGCCCGTATTGATTTAGTTATGGCTGCTTCATATGCTGTCGGACAGTGTTAAATGCACATTTTCTGTTATCACGCTACACATTAATCAGGAACTGCTTAGAAGGCAGGGAAGAAAGGGATGACTGTGGATAGACTGAAGGAGGGATGAAGTATGGACATGACGGGAAGAGGGGATAAATACAGAGAGCAAGGAGAATACATTGTGAGGCATAGATGATAGGTGATAAAAGAGAAAGATGCAAACATGAAGGTGAGATCATTTTTTTTAAAAAGAGGACAGGGTGCTTTAAAGTATAAAAAAAAACAATATGGATAAAGAAAAGGGTGGAGTGTTGTGGGAATGAAAAAAGGCAAATTGACATTTTCTATGAATTTAATTTCAGATGTACACACAATGTAATGTGTCTCATACTGCCTATCAATGAGTCTATGCATGTCCAAACTAACCACATGTCTCGTCTTGTTCCAGGGTAACAGAGGAGGAGTCCACAGCCACCACCATGGAGGCTCTGAAGGCTCGAATCAGAGAGCTGGAGAGGCAGATCCTGAGAGGAGACAAATACAAGTGTCTCATTTGCATGGTGAGTAGTATCACATTCATGTCTGTCTGCTCATCAACCCTGTACTGGCTTTATTTTTGCCATTGAAGGCCCTCAACCTACAGCTAACCTATGTAGCATAATAGAAACCTGGCCATGCTTTACGGTTGGGCAGTTAGCGCTTGTTCATTGGTGTGGCTCTGTTTTGAGTTTTATGAACAGTGATGCTGATATTTCCGTATGTTAAGTGTATTGCGTTGTATGCCTGGTGTACTCCTTGAACGGTGCATGTAGGGACTGTACACATCTCAGTTTGTGGATGTCTAAGTAGCATCATGAGCATATGAGTGTGGCCGTTGTTTTGCTGTCCCATTGTGCTGGTGTCTGCTCACGCATGGCTCTGCAAGTCAACTGAATGTCTGCTGCAATAGCCCACTGCTGCTAATATCCTTTCTTCCTGCTTTGAAATCAAGTGCTTCTGATTCTCCCATATGATTTATATATATATATATATCGATTTTATTCCTGACCAGGAAGCTTGTAAGAGTTAAATGAAGTTATGATGGACCCTAGCTAGATTCAGTTAGCAAGCACTTTGAGCATTTTTAATTGGGAAGATGGTTGTGAGCTTTATAGGTGATTGATTGGACTCTCAGATCAATGATTTAGGGCACACGTCCAAACATAATGTCATTCAGAACGAGAGGGACATATATGGTCGTCGGATGCATAAGATGTGACTGTACCTGTTTTCCCTACATCAGTGTCCCCGTCCCCCACTTTGTGTCAAGTGCCCATCCTGTCATCCCTCAAGCGTGTCTGTGTGTGTGTGTGTGTGTGTGTGTGTGTGTGTGTGTGTGTGTGTGTGTGTGTGTGTGTGTGTGTGTGTGTGTGTTAGAAAAAGTGGGTAATTACAGACGCATGCTCTTCCTAAAGGTCAGTGTGTGGCCCGAGGTGACACGAAGGGCAAGGCACAGCGATCGATCACTCACTTGCCCCATGGACACACTTCTCTGCTCATCTGTCACTGTCCCTCATCTCTCACACACACACACACACACACACACACACACACACACACACACACACACACACACTCTCTCTCTCTGGCATACAGACAAACCTAAATATGTGTACACACACCACCGGCGGCCTTACATCTAATCTATCTCTGTCTTGTCTTCACCTTGTCACTGCGCTCCTTCTTCCCTGTCGGCGTACGTCTGATTTTAAAGTCATTACATCGGTCCAACTAGTTTGCAATCACGACGCATTTTAGGCAAGCTGGAGTGGATGCACAATTTATTTAGTTATTTTTAAGTTATGAATCAATTGGTTGTGCATGGGTCATGACCTTTGGAGGCTCAGGTAGTTGTATATAAGTGGAAAACAAGTGGTGTCATTCTGCTGCTGAGGTTGCCCTCTTTCCCTCCGTGGTCCTGATGCGAGCTCAGTGCTTGGGTGTTGGTCTCATCAGTGGATTTCTACCCCCATCTACTGGTGGCTGAAGGAACTGCCTCGTTTGAAGATTTCTAAAAAGGGACAGTTGTAGAGGGGCCTTCATTCATATAATCAGAGCCACTCAAGTAATATTATTAGTTCAAATGGTTACGGAAATGGAATTAAGGAAAACAAACAAGGCAGTTCTTGGTGTGTCTATGCATATGTAATGGTGTATAGTAAAACTGATACTTGTACTGTTGGTCAAACGAATAAGACATTTGAAAACATCCCTTTGGGCATTGGTAAATAATCTTTTCACCATTTGCTGGTCATTAATTTACGGATACATTCCTGTTTCTGTGTGATTATGAACATTCACATCTTCATAGTGTGCCCCATAAACACGCCTCCACACCTTTAGTGTATTTTCTTTTGTAAGACATCTGTGGCAACGACGCATTAATATCATGAAGTACAGAGTGATTGGCGTCTCCTCCTTCAGCTTTGCCACTAGCATGTCAAGTCATCAGAATTCATATGTGTTATTATTTGACATAACACAGTCAGTGGGAACAGAGGAAAGTTTGAGTCATTTTCTAACAGTAGTTTGTGTTACTGGCTGTCCTATCTGTACGCACTCTCATCTGTGTGTGTCTGTGTGCGAGTGTCTTTTGTGCCGTGGCGTTTGTGTGTGCGTTGCGTTGGGTTTGGAGCCGGCCTCTTATGAATAGCTGCCACCTCTCCTCTCCCCACCCCTCCCTCCCTGCAGAGGAAGCCTGCTCTCCAGTCAGGCGTGGAGATCAAGAGCCTAGGGGCGTGGCCAGGGCCGCGGCCGCTGGCCAATGAGGTCGGAGTGAGGCAGGCTAAGTCCCTCCCCCTCGGCCTGTACTGCCTGTACAGGGGCCTTGTGATTGGTGGCTACGGCAGCGGCATAAAGAGGCTCCTCACACAGCCCCACAGGAGGGTAAGGCACTCCCTCCCTCCTCCGCTCCCCACCCATCCCAACCATCTCTCCATTCTTTTCGGAAAGGAAAAGAAAAAAGAGCTGCCCATCATATTGGGTCCATTCATGGCTGTCCCCCTCTGCCTGCCTGCCTCCCTCCGTCTGTGCTCGTTGCCTGCCCGATATCGTGTCAGTTGCGTGTGTGTGTGTGTGTGTGTTATGGTGCAGGTTGCTGGTTCACTTACCCCCCATGCTGTGCCTTGCTCAGTGGTTCTGTGGCTGTTGGCTGTGTCGTTTCATGGTCAGTGGTTTGATGCTGTCGGTCAGGGAATGTACAGTGTTGTATCGGTGGTCGTTGTTAACCTGTTGGCAAGTGTGTGTCTTTGGTGAATTTGGCGCCATTTTTTAATGTGTTCCCCCCACCCTCTCTCTCTCTGTCTCCAGGACTCCTACTCGATGCCTCTCACCTCCATCCAGTGCTGGCACGTCCATTGTGAAGAATGTTGGCTCAGGACTCTGGTACGAACACACACACACATTTGTCCACACACACACTTCTCCACACACACTCACACAGCTCCTCATGACGTGCAGTTATTGCAGCCTCATTTGGTAGTCAGTGAGTTTCTCTCTGTAGCCGTGCCCCACAGGGAGGAACTTAAATGGAATATTTCCCAAATGACCTGTTCTCTGGCTGCACACACACACACACACACACACACACACACACACACACACACACACACACACACACACACACACACACACAGTTGAGGCAATGCAAACACTTCCACTTCTCAATAGGGGGAAAGCTTAAATGGAATAGTCCCCAAAAGGCTTGTTAGAATGTTAGAATAAAGTGGTCAACCTGAACCTCCAATGAGTTCTGCATATTGCCTCAGGTCTGCACACACACACACACACACACACACACGCACACACACACACACACACACACACGCACGCGCGCGCGCGCGCGCGCAGTTGTTTTGTTGGTTATTAGTTAGTCTAATATATTCAGTAGTGGGTAATTAGCTGGTGCTAATGTGGTTAAATGGAGCACAGTGTGTGTTTTCTGCTGCTGGGAGGATAAACACCTTCTCAGCATATACTTCATTGTTTTGCTTTCTCTCTCATCTTACCATCTATCTTAGCTCTTCTATTGCATTTCTCTTCTTTTCTCAACCCTTTGGCTCTTTTCTGTTTAACACCATCACTTGTGACAGTCACTAACAAGCAGTTCCCCTCCATTAGCTCACCATTTGATACTATACTTGTAATTATAAATACACTCTCAGTGTAATTATAGGACCAAACACGGAGAGAATGGGCAGCCATTAATGAGTGATGGACTGTGAATCATTACTGGGCCTCTTTGATGAAATGCTCGTGTGTCCATTATTCAGTTTGTGAATAATTTTCTTCTAATTTCTTAAAAAAAAAAATGGTTTCAGAATTAATATTAAAGTCATACGTCGGCCTAAACCATGCAGACAGGTTTATTTTGAAAATGAATGTGGGAAGGAAGCAGTCTGCATGTTAAACAAATTACTCTTAGGTTTTATTTTATTTTGTTATGTTTTTTTAAGGCATCCTGAAAGAAAACATTCTTCAATGGGGCTCATTGTTTCCGTCTGCCATGTAGTGTGTGTGTGTGTGTGTGTGTGTGTGTGTGTGTGTGTGTGTGTGTGTGTGTGTGTGCGTGCTCTGTCGTCACTGGTCTAACGTATGGGGCATTAAACTCATAGCCTGGAGACAGCTATAAAAGAGACGGGAGGGCCTAGCTGATCAAAGTAAATGCCTGGGAATCTAGTTAACCCAGTCAGCCCAGCCCTTCACCGCTTTAATGAGCAAGGCAGCTGGAGCGCCGCGCCACGGGCTAGCACACTTCCACACACTCTTCACCGCCCACTGCAGCACAGTGCACACAACTCCGACAAGCAAAGAGGATGGCTCATTCACACCTAGAGATGTCCCATTCTATCTGATGATCTGAGTTGATCATCAAGGCACCAGGGAGAAAACACATGATTTGGCTCAATCACTAATGGAAAGTAGAATGAATAAGTTATTTCATTCTCCATTCGTTCTTCACCTCTACACCTCTGTCCTTATTCTCTACTGAGACACAAAGACTGTTTTCAGTTACTCTGGATCCACAAATCCTCTAAGCAGGAGGCTGTGAGATCTGTCAGGCTAGTGCACCACCTCAGGTGTGTGTGTGTGTGTGCGTGTTTACCCTTCAGACTACCTCAGTCTATGAACCCACTCCCAAAGAGTTTATTCAGTGGCTTACAGGAAAAGAAGCCTATAAATCTTGAGGGTCACACCAGGTGTGTGTGTGTGTGTGTGTGTGTGTGTGTGTGTGTGTGTGTGTGTGTGTGTGTGTGTGTGTGTGTGTGTGTGTGTGTGTGTGTGTGTGTGTGTGTGTGTGTGTGTGTGTGTGTGTGTGTGTGTGTGTGTGTGTGTGTGTGTGTGTGTGTGTGTGTGTGTGTGTGTGTGTGTGTGTGTGTGTGTGTGTGTGTGTGTGTGTGTGTGCGCGTGTGCGCGTGCTGACCAGAGAGGCTTTGGAAGGGGAAGGTACACCGGTTCTGAGATGTCTACATTCTGCCGTACTAGTGTCAGATGTCTCACGGTGTTTTCTAGGGCGGGGGAAAAAACTCACACACCAAACTGACACATTGTACGTTTCACACACCTCACAGTGGACTGTTGAAAGTCCTCCACATACCAAAAGAGATACTTTTTGATGGGTGTTTGCGGCCCGAAGAAATGTCTAAGGTCACTTTACAGAAGGCTATAATATGTGGACTCGCCAATCAGAGCAGACTGGGCTTTTTTTGGAAGGCGGGGCTTAAAGAGACAAGACGCTGAATTGAGGAGATTCGGCAATGGCACTGCGAGAAATATAGAAGGGTTTTTAAGACACTACACTTTGAAAACAGTCTCTAGTAGAAACCAAAATTACGATTTTGAACCTGGAAATGAGCCTAATATGTGACCTTTAAATCACAATTAGTGAAGGCCAAAGTCATGGCAGCTTTTTTTATTTGTGTAGTAATTATGAGCAAGGCTTCTGTCATAGCTGTAACACTAGAGAAGCAACTTGCTGCAGCTTCCTCCTACTAGCTACTCCAGATGTACCACTAAAGTACATAATGTCTATTGACTTTATTATTCCTTCATACATCTGCAACCAATGCTAAAAACAGCACAGTGAAAAGTGTTGGCAAGGTGTGTGTCTGCAGCCACAAGAAAGGAGCGAGCCGAGTAGAAAGAGGACAGTGAAACAGAGACCACCCAGTCACCGTGTTGTGTTACGCCGTCAGCCCCTGTGTAGCATATTATCACCTGCTGCTTTACTGCTGATGGCACACTATCAAAGCAGTGCACAGGAGAGAGGGAAGTACGCTGACGGGCAGGGAGACAGTGCTTTAATGCTAACCGACAGCTTTACATTCACAGGAAATAGTGGTTGTATGGCAAATTTTGCCTCACCAGTCAAGCACTGGGTAACTGTCTGAAGGCACATAGCATTTTTAACCGCTTTGCGACTATAAGCCCCTTTTACACAGAGATTGCTGCATATTGACGGAACAACATCACTCCAATATGCCGGCTTTGCTTGCTTCTGTGTTATTTACACAAAACCAAGCAACGCCGGCCTGCTGGCGCATCAGTAGTCCCTTTTACACAGCGCTCCGGAATGAAAGAGGTGCTTGTAAACAGCGTCAGGTGTGACGTAAACATTTAGCGCCGCGCCGGTCAGCTGCTTTACAACAACAACAATGGCCGGTGAATTGAGAGCAGAAGTGCTGGAGCTTGCAGTAAGAGGGCCGTATTTTACTGTCCCCACGATGTGCCAGTTGATCTCGCTACGCGCTGAGTCCAACATCACTGGGACAGTTAACCAAACTGACTAAATCAATCCGACCGCTTCACCTCTGTGTGTGTGTGTGTGTGTGTGACAGGTTGGTTGTGAGCGAGTCTCTTTGTGAGGCCAGCGATCTGCCAATCAGACATACACATACACACAGTGTGTGAAGTCACGTTACTGTAGACAGAAATAAAGTGTGGATATACGCTCAGACTTAGGATAATAATAGCGGCGGCGGAATGTGTTAGCAAAACAGTAGCTCTGTGGCTAACAGCTGAGCCGGAGCCTTCAGTCAGTTGAAGCAGACAGTCTAGCGGGGCGAGCAGACTATTCCCCCGTTACTAGGTCGACCTTCAAGCTGAACAAGAGCCCTCCGCTGCGCGTCGGGCTCCTGCTTCAGCTTGTCGGTCTTTATTTCTAGCAAGTGACCCGTTCGCTATACTTTATCCCTTACTTAGCCTAGCCTAGCTTTCCATTGTACAACTTCTCCTGGGCAGAAATAGACTCATACACTCTGCAAAATGAAGCGCGGGGGTTTGGATTGAGCAACGGACCTTATGATCAGCTAGATTATACACCGTTCCTTTTATTTGGTGATTTTTACGGGACATCAGGCCGCCGTGGTTAATGTTAAACACACGTCCTTCAACTGCTAACATGGTCGCATGTTTAGAACGTAGACTATGGAACGTCAAACGCGCCCCTGTTCCGCAACAACAAGCTGGAGCATTTAAACAGAGAGGCGGAACTGATCGTGTCGGGAATCTTACTACCCCCCGAGGTAGTAAAATTCCCGGAACGATCACTCGCACCTTTCTTCCCTCGTTCCGCAACTGTCGCATTTACACAGCAGGGCGGAGGGCCGAAAGGCCGGCATATTCCCGGCTTTCACTGGCTGTGTAAAAGGGGCTATAGTAAGCCTTGTTTTTTTTTAACTGCACAGAATGTCAATTGTTAATTCTTTATTTCTCATCCTATATAGCAGATGGGAGACATTTAAAAGTGTAAACCCCTTTACCTGTTAATCATTGCCTTAGCCCTAAACTGCATTAAAAAAAACTTCAATAACCAACAACAAAGATATGTTAAAAAAAAATAATAAAAAATAAAAAACATTATACCGGTAACTGTAAATCACTGCCTTAGCCAATTAACTTAAAGAAAATCGATAACAAAAGATGCAATTTAAAAACGTCCACATGTCAATTTCAGCGAATCGCGTTGCATTGCATCGGTCATGTGTCTTAAAAAACGACGACATCATCCAAAACATCTCTTTTCCGGTCTGCATGCGCTAAACATGCAGACCCCCATGCAGAGCAGTTGTGCTACACTGGAGATTGAAGGATCCTTCTTTTACTGTGTCACCATGCCTTCCTTACTAACATTACAGAACAACGCAATCCTGATTGAATGCATTTGCAAGTGGGAAAAAAAGCTAACCGTTGTCTCTCTCATTGATCACAGGGGAACAAGAAGCTGTGCCCGCAGTGCAACACCATCACCTCACCCGGAGACCTGAGGCGTGTCTACTTGTAAAGAGAGCACACAGACCCACCTACCCCACCACCGCTTATTCCTCCATCTTTCCTCATCTGGGATTCCATTGGCCTTCCCACGTCCATAGCCGTTTGTCTTCTCCCTCTCTCTCGGGCGATTTCCAAAACACAGACTCCAACCTGCTCCATGGGGCGGTTCAAACTGGATGGACCTTAATGACTGGCTATCAAGTAGAAAAAAACAATGGAAACACAGAGACCTATTTGTCCCATTCATTTGGTCGACGGGCTAGTTTCACTGACTATGTACATGTTGCATTGGGCGTTGTCCACTGAAAGACTTTGAGTCAGTGTTGACCCCCAGTCACCCTGCTGAGACCGGCTAGCTTCACGCTAGCTGAAGCTAGAAGGAACTTCTTAATACAGAATATAAAGACTTGTTTTTTTCCCCTCTCTAGCTCTTCTCTAACATCTCAGTGGTGCTGGACAACATGCTCTACCCAGAGGACTCCTATGGTTTTGGTTCCTTATACCTTATCTTCATGCCCCTGTTGCTTTTTAGATGATTAAAAAAAAAGGCCTGTCCACTAAAACTGAGCTCTCAACCAAACTGGGAATAACCTCACAACCTTGGATAGGAGTTTGACACTCTTCTTCTCTCGAGCCCTTTGTCCCTCCCTCTCTTCCCTTTCTCTTTTGTGGTGTTCTAGTGAAGTAAAACAACATTGTCCCCCCCCCCCCTTCCTCCCAAGATGCAGTGCAAGCACATGTAATATAGTTCTATGTATGTTTACAATGTTGGGTGTAAATGACATGGAGTTCACACACACACACATACATAAACACATGCACACATGTTACCATCAGCAGACACACACACACACATACAGAAGTATATAATATCAAAGTCCTGTTTTTAGTCGGGAAAGTTTCGGGAATGATGTCTGGGGGGGAGAAAAAAATGGCTGGAATAAACGAAGCCTTCTGTATTTTTAAAAAGAGAACATTTGAAGATCAGTCCAAGTTTTATTTCACTGTACAGGAATAATAAAAAAAATGTAAGTAATAAGAATCTACTCAAGACTAGATGGTTGAGATTTAGGTGGTGTCATTTTTTTTTTCTGCAGAGTACCCTGAAAAAAAAAAACAAGGAAAGTCGATGGATCTTTTTTTTTTCTTTTTTTTTCTAGATTTATTTAATGGTGAGATTCCTACGCTGCGAACAGGCAGAGCAACCAAACTGCTCTTTAGTTGCAACACTGTCCGACTGAGCCTCCTCTCCTAAGCCTCCATCTCTGCTTCCTCTCATTCACCATGTCCAGAGCATAGTCTAGAAAAAGTTTTCCTTTACCCCTTACGTGTCTCTAAAAAGAGCAATTTTTTCCCCCCATTGTTCCATCATATTGCAACGCTGCAAAAAAAAAGGTCACCAAATGGCAACCCCGAAGGGCAGGTTCTTTCTATCTATATATAACGTATAAGGGAAGTCTCTGGAAAAGAAAGGATAGCAAGCTCCAGAACCCGCAGCATTACCCCCTCTCTCTCTCTCCCTTTACGGCAGCAGCAACCAAGGTGGTGGTGTGCTTTGTGTTTGTAAAACTATGTATTCTGTGACGTCTGTATTGTTGTAAGAAATGCTGAAAAAAAAGAAAAAATAAAACTTCTCAAATACAACGTAGTGGTCTGGTTCACGCGAAACTGGATGATCGAATAAGACATATGTGTTCAGGAACAAGACAAACCAAATGCCAGGGTGAATTAAGTGTGCATTTCTTTTCAATACATTGTCTTTGATTTCAGCTCATGATGTAGTTACACGTCCTTGTTGGTTAAATCTGTCCGAAAGATGACAAATTGCCCAACAGGATTGTATCAGTAGGACAGTTATTGGGCCACATCTGGGCGGAAAAGGTCATTTTTGAAGCTAAAGTCAAAATGTAATGGACAAAGGGTGACGGTTCTGATAAAGAGTTGCAATGTTAACACATCGTGATAACAATAGATAGTTGAACTATTATGAAAAATACGTCATAGGAATACAGTACAGCAAATATATGATGATTAAGTCGTAAGATTAGAGAAACAAGCACCTTGGGACAAATTTTTTTAATATTTATAACATTATTGGACTCTTGTTATTGATGCATTAAAGGTGGAGTCAGTGATTCCGGAGATTGCTTGTATTCAAAATCACTTTGTCAAAATCAGTGAATATTTCTTCACGGTCTGCTACCTGTAGCTACTAACTGTCTTCGCTGGTGATAAAAAAAAAATCAAGTGTTGCACAACCTAGGCTCTGTTAACAGCCATGTTGTGCTAGTGAGCACTTTGCTGAGATAGCCCAATCTACCTGACAGGTGTTGCATATCACGACGCTGATTAGACAGCCTGATTATTGCACAGGTGTGCTTTAGGCTGGCCACAAAAGGCTTCTGCACAATGCTACAGATGTCGCCAGTATTGAGGAAGCGTGTTATTGGCCTGCAGGAACTTCCACCAGAGCTGTTTGCCCATGATGAAGGTTCATTTCTTTACCATAATAAGCCATCTCAAACAATTCTGCAATACATCCAACCAGCCTATCAACCACCAGATTTAAAGCTATAGTTCGTAACCGCAGTCGCCACCATGAGGAATTCTGAGTAATTACAACAACACCGTCTGCGCATCTACATGAGGTAAGCCTTCTGTGTCCATGCATGGATTGTACCTTCTGCTGTACGTCCATTTTTTTTCCTTCTAAACAGAATAGAATCAACAACTGAAACATTTGTGTGGTGCTGCTCTGCTTGGGATTTTTCTGAGCTCTTGGTTATTGTGGAGCTGATTGGCTTCATCAACGTTGTGTCAACCCGTTCCGCGATGGCTTGAATGTAACCGACATTCATTCATTTAAATTTGTACACAAGCCTTTGCTCCTTCTGTAGTGAGGTACTTTTTTTTTTTAATTGCATTTGCAAATCAATACATGTGTGTAGTGTATAACTGTCAGTGAAATTAGCTACAGTATTCGTTCCTACCACTACCCAGGCTTGCAGAAGATGCTACCATTTAGCCTGTTTTCCATAAGGTGAAATAACCACTATGTACTGTATGTGTGTTGGCTCATTGTCGGAGTGAGTCATTAAGGACAAGTGCTGTCAGATGCTAGTAAAGTTTTATTGTGAGGGAGGAAGCCGCAGCAGGAGGCGAGTCTTGCTTAAAGACACCAACTGCTTTGCACTCAGTTGGTTGGCGTGATGGATACACTGATCCAAAAAACCACAACGTCTCCCTCCCATCACATTCCTGCCAAAGCCAGTGTGAGGGCCTATATCCCGACCACCCCAAACCACACACACAGTATGAGTGTAGAGATTATGTAAAACTGTATTGCTATATTTGCTCAAAGTACTGTATGGATGTCACCAAATCACTCTGCAGCATAAATGTAATGCTCTACCTTGCAAGAAGAAACCCAATTGACTGATACTAAAAATGAAAAGTGTCATAGAGGTACAGTAGGCTATATGTTAACAAAGTTTTTCCCCTTATAATTGTATAATATTTTAATGCTGCAACATCCATGCATCTCCTTATCAGTGTAATGTAAAACTCATCCACGTCATCTGCTATGAAACTCAATGACCATGGACACACAAACCAAATGTGGCGCATACACATTTTTGGAGACATAAAGCTTCTGCTATTCTATTCATTCTTTGTCTCAACATGTATCTCAACCATGTCTCAACTATGTAGTCTGATGCATGTTGACACCCTTGCGCTGCTGTCGCAAGTAAAAATCTACCTACTTTGAAGCTGCCTGACTCAGATTATTTTAATAAGACACTTGGGTTTTAATACATGAGATATCAGAATTCTGATGACAGCCTATATCATTGTATTCACACTGTTTGATATCATGCACTTGTTTTATATCGTATATCAAACCATATGAATAGTCGTGTAGGGTCAGAAAACTGTTATTATTTTTGCATCAGAGCTTTGTTATAAATTAGTGAGGGGAACAAAGGTACGGAAAAAGTACAACACCTTTTCACTTTAAACTGCTATGATATATTTTTCTTAACACTGCGACATTTGTGCAAACTTTGCAGAAAATCCCTCAAAGCGTTCCTGAGATATTGCGGTCACAAGAATGGCCGGACAGACAACCGTAAGTACAACCCGAAAACACAATACCCCCTGCCTTTGGCTATCACCGGCGAGGAGTCGTAAAAAGAAAGAGGGAAATACGTCCCATTATTAGTACAGTACACCTAATACAGTAATTATACAGTAGTAGTTACAGGAAATATTGGACTGGCAGTATTCCACCATTGGAATATTGGATGGTTTTCTTGGACTCTGGTCAAGTAAAGAAGGAAATGTGTTAAGAGGAATTCATACTGGCCCACAGCTAATTTCTGCAACTTTAGCCCCACTGATGCTAATCTGGCTAAGCACAATCAGGCACACTGCTACATTTCTGCTCATATCACACTGGCATCAGTCCTTTTGGAGTAATACGTTAAGTTAAGATACTTTATTATTAGTAAATGGTTACAATGAAATTTGTCTTTCCGCATATCCCCTCTCAAGTTACCACACTTCAGAGGGGGTCAGAGGCCGGGGTCAGCCATAGTACAGTGCCCCTGGAGCAGTGTGGGGGTTAAGTGTCTTGCTCAAGGACATAATGGTAGAGATGGTGGCCACCATAGACGTAATACCAGCCACTAACTAACACCCTATATAATAACGCACATAAATAGTCTACTACTGTTAGCTGAAGTTATTAAGGGGGTTTGTAGTGATCAGGGCTGCTCCCATGTGTCTGTCTATAAAGCTGATCCACAGTAGGCTACAGCATTCCCATCTAGAGGACTTGGACACACAGCCTCTGCTCTCTGCCTTTAACTCCACACAGTCTCCACACTCCTCAGGCAGCTCTCCAGATGCTGTCAGCATTGGGAGGAAAAGTGTGTTTGTGCCATGTGCCTGCATATAGGCCTATACTCTTGTTAAACGCTGTTATAGAAACCAACCCTGCCCAACATCAGAGCTCATTTAGCAGCCACTGCTAACGTTAATTGGCATGAATTAAAACAGTGTGATCTTTAGCACCACTTTTTAGGGCGCTCAGATCCGGGTCCAAGCCTTAAACAAAAGCAGTTTTAGCCAGACCAAGGTGAGGCCTTATTAGCCAGAAGCAACCCGGCCCAGTAAGCGCTCCTGTAAGTGCTGTCAGATGTTAATAAAGTTGTATTGTTCAATTAGAGGCAGCAACAGCAGGAGATTTGCTTTGTAGAATACTCTGGAGCTGTTTTAAGTCTATGGGCGGGACTACAATATTGTTAGAGTACATATGAATATACAGTGTATAATAAGTGTCTAATAGGTCTCTTGGACAGTGATACTAAATTGTATGTATTAGTGGGTACGCATGTTGGCTATGTGCCACAAGCAATTGCAAGTACTTATTAGCTGATTATTTTTAGCTAGCATGTTGTTACCTAGTGATATTATTGACAGATACATGTTTGCTTTGAAGCTTACTAAGGTGAAGTAGCTGAGTAAGAATGTTTGGTTTCTCAGGCAACACGCTAGTTAGCTTGACATGCTATACGCTGGTGATGAAAGGTGTGTACTGTGTTGCCCGCTAATTCAGTTACATGACAGTTTTGGTTTTTCGTTTTGTGGGTCAAGGTCTAGAGAATTGTTTCACCTGCCAGATGGCAACTTCCGTTTTTGTTGATTCTAGCGGCACCTTTGGTCAAAAGTGTTTGTGTTTTTATGACACCATGCCTGTGGCGTGTGCATTTGTTTAGCAAGTGAGTGAAAGAGGTATCGCAGGATGCATCGCGATGAGTTTATGACTATGTAAGATTATGAAATGGCAAAGTAAACTTTGATTGTGTGTAGTTCGGGAAACAGGACGTTCTGGTCTGCCAGCTGCAAATCGTTTAGTCTAAGTTCCTTGGGGATTGTGCCAAAGCAAAGGCATAAATAATAATGTATGAAAAGATATATTTTCTTTTCTCTGATGGTATCATTTGCTGTTAGAGGTCATTTATGATCATCAGAGGAAAAATTAGACATCTAAAAGTTCTTCCTAGGAGGTTTATGGAACAAAAGTAATGTGACCAATGAAAACAGACTTTCACAGCCGTCCACCTCTGGAAGAATGAGCAGGTAAACTGGACCATGTCTTCACAACCATTGTTTTCCCAAAGCCAAAGTCCTCCCACTACACACCTGTGTATGTGTGGCATTTGAAAGGTTAGGTCTCTAGCGACTCCCAGTGGTTGTATCAAAAAATAAATTTTTCTTTAACCTTTGGCATCTGAACATATTGAAACGTGTTTAAATCAGATCTAATTCTTCCTAATGGGAGTTTCAGCTACATTGTGTCAACGTATAATTTAACCATTTAAAGGGCAGGATTATTTCTCAAAAACTGTGTGTGTGTGTGTGTGGGGGGGGGGGGGGGGCTGTTAATACCATGTAGCATACGTAGAAATGTGTTTTGGAGGTCAAATAGCGCGTGTCCTATAATGTGGGTGTACTTAGTATGGTGTGGCCTTTATTGGCATTTTACACACACACACACACACACACACACAGGCCGATCAATATGTATTCTCCCTGCCCCGTCTTCCTTCTTACACCTCCCATAGACACCCACACATTAGACACATCCGCAATGCACATGCACAGACCCATAAATACACTCACAAACACACACAGTTTGACACAAACTGCATATTGATTAAATCCAAGACTTACTCTGGGTGGCTGAAGACAATGATATTGGTCAATTCAACTAGACTGTGTATGTGTGTGTGTGTGTGTGTGTGTGGAAAATCTGTCCAAGAGGCGCCTGTAGATAGAAGCAGGAAATTGAAGCAGTGTACAGAAGAACCCCCTGAAGGCTGCTTAACAGTCATTAGGGCCATTTAGCTCATCAACTGACTCCTCCCAAAAGCAACCAGCTAGGTTCCCATGGTTTAAGTGTGCTTTCCACATTATGATGCATGAGCGGCATGCTTAAAAAAATAGTTGTGAGATAGCAAAAGTATGGAACATTTGGAAAAGATGGAATGAAACCGGAATGTCCTAAAATACAGTTGAACAGAGAGGTGTACAGCTGTTGTCCAGATTATATCGTGGATACATCTGTGTTGGTTGCCTTATTGATGCTTTACTTTGTTGTTTATTGCATACAAAGTGGAATGCTATTTAATGTATGTACACTGCAGCTTGATAATGCTGTCTGCACCCCTAATGCCCTTTTTATTATTTATTGTCAGTCATGTTTTCTTGACTGAGTTTGTTCTTCTTTTCTGGTTAATTTGTTGTTAAGGCTGAGATGTAGAAAAAGAACATGTACAATACAGGACTAGCAAAAATGTTCACCAGAATATCAATTTACAAGCATACATAGATGGTTTCACTCACATCATCTTTATACATTGTTTTATGCACTTAATTGTATCTGAGCAACAATTTACAGTATATGAGTGTGTTCACACCTACGAAAATGGAATCTGTCCACTATGCAGTGACACCAAGTTTCCACAGGGTGGCAGTGTTTGATAGCGATCCCCCTCCCAGCTCACCATGCAAGACATTATGATGCTGTTTAAAACATTTATTTAAGGAAAGCTGTTATATATTCCATTTGTATTTTCTTATCTTGAAAACAATGTGCTATTTGCTACACCTGATGCTACACCAGCTTGAAGCACACACTAGAAAAGAAGAAAAACCACAGCAATGTTAGTTTACATGAACCATGAGCAACAGATGTCACACCACTGACCAATCATTTTCTAAGACAGACAAAAAAAACTGATTGTGTGTTTAATATTTAATGCTATGATGCAATGGTAAATTTTCGGAACATACCAAACTTAAATTAAATGATGTCATAGATATTTTATATAGCAGTAGTTTATGTAACTAACCCGTGTCTGTTTGCATCTGTATATTCACCCTACACAACCATCTTTAACGGCCCTTATCTCAATCAGATATTAGTTTTTTAAGTACTCTGAACTAAAAATCTCAACTTTCAAGACTTTTAGTTTTTGAAGAGTTGCACATTTACACTAGCCTGGAGCTACCAGACCATCGTACTTAATTTCATTTGTACTGAAGGGAAAATGAAATTTGGGCGGAAGTAGGTGGGTGGGCGGAGCCAGGCTATTTACACATTATCAGCTAGATATTATCAAATCATATTTATTTAAACATAACAAAATGTATACAAGAAATAATAGTTTTTAATGTAAGTAAGTCAACTGGCAAAGTTTCATGTTATTTGTAAGTTAAACATGTTACCAGCAGTATATGTGAAAAGAACAGAGCAGGCTGAGAGAAAGGATGAGCAGCGAGGTCATCTCATCTGTTTCATCTGCTCCTTCAGTCCCCTTCACCACTCCTCCTTTCATCTTGGCAAGGCCCCCAGGGGAGAACACTGGCCCTGTGTGTGTGTGTGTGTGTGTGTGTGTGTTGGGGGTGTGTGTGTGTTGCGGGAAGAGGGGGGTCTTAGAGTCTTGCCACAGATCCACATATCTTGAAAGGGGGAGATGACAACATGAGATAATAGTGAAACGGGGTAACGGGGGTGTGTGTGTGTGAGAGAGAGAGGGCACACACTTGTCTGTTATGGGGCTTATTCCTCCCCCAACCACCCCCCAAAAAGACCTGTGATATTCTACCTGCTCAACCCCACCCCCCCTCCCTGACAGAACATAGGTTCCTCTCTTTCCTGAAATCACCATCACTTTTGTTTCCATTTTGCTCAAATGAAAAGGAAAACTACATCCATACGACCTGTTGAACAAAGGACGGACCATACCGTCTGACTTCACTTCAACAGTTTTAACACTGTACTATTTTGCATTATAATGGGGCTATTATTAGAGCGCAGAACTGTGCTAAATTATAAATAATCTCCCATGCATGCCACTTGGTAGGTGAACAAATGTAATTGAAGGATGGGCTTAAACAAATACATTTATCTAAAATAGTTTGCACATTAAGAACTTTTTAAGAGGGATGCAAGAAGTCTTTCAGAAATAGACTGACTTTTAATGACATCATTTTACCATGAGCCTTTACCCAGAGCCATATGGACATTTTGAACAACAGCCTGACCTGAGGTGACAGCTGTCAGGGGCAGAGGAAAGAGCAGTTCTTAATATGTTATAGTCGAATCTGATTGGTTGAAATCTAAACTGATAAAGGCAGTTCCTCCAAAGTTTTACACATGGTCCATTAAGTTGTCTCCAAAACCAATAGCCTATGACTAAATCTGCATTATCCCACATGTTGATTACATGCAATGTTTAATTTTTTTTTATATCAGAATTGTGAATGCAATACAGATGCATTGTTTTATTCTGTTTATTTTTTGATTCCATAGCAACAGCTCAACATGTAAACATGTGAAGCTTTGAACAAAGAACACATCTAATGGACAAAATACACAACACCAGGATGTGAACAACAGCTATACAACATCTGTTGCTGGGCAATTAATAAATACAGTACAAGAGCATGATAATATTGGCAAAATGTCAAAAACATCAAAAGTCCATTGCATGCACAGGTGCAAAATGCCACAGCTGTGTGTGTGTGTGTGTGTGTGTGTGTTGTCATCATTGGGATGATTCATTGACACACAGCGAGCGGCACATGTTTGATGTGGTGTAAGCAAAAGCAAAACTCACATCCTGCTTCTGTGTAAAAAAAGTATATCAATCGAGACTTGACTAGTTTCCACATGTTAATCCTAACTGTGTGCTGTGAGAGAGAGAGAGCGCACACAGTTGACATTATTAGGTGGGGCGACAGAAAAGGACACATCACGTGATGTTGGTCAGCTTGATTCCAATCACATGCAAAGCACTGTCATGTATTATGAGTTCCTGTAGTACGTTTCATAGGTGGTCACACACACACACACACAGCCTAGAAAGCTCTTTATTCATGAGCCTCTAATGTCCTGATATTCAAAGTCAGTCATTCTTATGTACAGTCATATGAAAAAGTTTGGGAACCCCTCTCAGCCGGCATTATAATTGACTCTGCTTTCACAAAAAAAATATAAAAGTGGTATGTCTTTAATTTACCAGGAACAGTTAAGTGCTGGGATGTTTTCCAAACAAAGATTTTTTGAAAAGCAGTATTTGGTTGTATGAAATAAAATAAAATGTGAAAAACTGGCTGTGCAAAAATATGGGTACCCTTGTGGTTTTGTTGATTTTAATGCCTGTAACAGCATGTAAAACTGATTACTTTAAACACAAAGTTGGTTGGATTATGTTGTTAAGCTTTGAACCTCATATAATTGTCTGTTTAATCATGAAACAATTTATTTTAGGTGCCTAAATGCAAGTTGCACTTCTCTTTGACTCTCTGCTGAAGTGAGACAGAATGGGATCATCAAAACAGCTCCCAAAAGATCTGAAAAACAAAGATTGTTCATTGTCATGGTTTAGGGGAAGGCTAGAAGAAGCTTTCCCAAAGGTTTCAATTGTCAATTTCGACTGTAGGGAACGTTGTCAGGAAATGGAAGGACACAGGCATAGTGGCAGTTAAACCCAGGCATGGCAGACCAAGAAAAAAACAGGAGCGGCATAGGTGGAGGATTGTGAGAATGGTTGCACACAACCCACAGATCACCTCCAAAGACCTGCAAGAACATCTGACTGCAGATTGTGTATCTGTACATCGTTCAACAATTCAGTGCAATTTGCACCAAAACATCTGCTTTTTATAAAGACCAAATAACTTAATTTTTGTCTCATCAGTCCAAAGCATTTTCTTCCAATATGAAGCTGGCTTGTCTAAATGAGCTTTTGCATACTCCATGCAACTGTATCTGTGGCGTGGACGCAGAAAGGGCTTCCTTCTCATCACCCGGCCATACAGATGTTTTGGTGCAAATTGCACTGAATTGTAGAACCATGTACAGATACACAATCTGCAGCCAGATGTTCTTGCAGGTCTTTGGAGGTGATCTTTGGGTTGTGTGCAACCATTCTCACAATCCGCCGCATATGCCGCTCTTGTACTTTTCTTGGTCTGCTAGACCTGGGTTTAACTGCAACTGTGCCTGTGTCCTTCCATTCCCTGACAACGTTCCTTACAGTAGAAATTGACAATTGAAACCTTTGGGAAAGCTTCTTCTAGCCTTCCCCTAAACCATGACAATGAATAATCTTTGTTTTTAAGATCTTTTGGGAGCTGTTTTGATGATCCCATTCTGTCTCACTTCAGCAGAGAGTCAAAGAGAAGTGCAACTTGCATTTAGGCACCTAAAATACATTTTCTCATGATTAAACATACAATTCTATGAGGTTCAAGGCTTAACAACATAATCCAACCAACTTTGTGTTTAAAATCATCAGTTTTACATGCTGTTACAGGCATTAAAATCAACAAAACCACAAGGGTACCCATATTTTTGCACAGCCAGTTTTTCACATTTTATTTTATTTCATACAACCAAATACTGCTTTTCAAAAAATCTTTGTTTGGAAAACATCCCAGTACTTAGCTGTTCCTGGTAAATTAAAGACATACCACTTTTATATTTTTTTTGTGAAAGCAGAGTCAATTATAATGCCGGCTGAGAGGGGTTCCCAAACTTTTTCATATGATTGTATGTGTCTGAACTTTATTTCAATATATTTCACATGTTGTTGTGCAGATTGTCAAACAAGTGTTAAAGTTGACCCAAAGCATTACACTATAGGTAGCAGCAGGCCCCACTAATCTGTCCTACGCCTCACTGTAAGGTAATGATAGGTTTTGTTTGCTTGGGGCTTTCTGTAATCCCCAAAGAGCTCAAGTAAAGATCAACAACAGGCGATAGACAACGCCGGTGCACACACACACACACACACAGACACAGACACAGACACAGACACACACACACACACACACACACACACACACACACACACACACACACACACACACACACACACACACACACACACACACACACACACACACACACACACACAGACTTCTGCTCACAATGCGGGAAGGCTTCCTCGTTGCACATCTATTTGAAGTGGTGTTTGAGGATGAAAGATGGGAGCACTACATCACAAAACACTATAAATGATCAGAGTAATTGAGCAGGCTTTACTTTACTGTGACAAAATGCTCCACCAGACTCCCAGTGTTCTTTAGTAGAATACCAGCAAGTTCATCTGATTCAAAAGTATGTGGTATAAGCAGAATATAAATAAATACATCATTTCTTAATGAAGAGGCCGGGGCTGAAGGCATGACCACTGAAGTCAGACACATTGTTTGAGCATGAATCAAAAGCCAGACAAATGGGGATGGAGTCCGAGTCACAGCGAGGTTAAAGAAAAAGAAAATAATTTGACCATTCCATATTGTAACTGTTCACTTTTCCCACTGCAAACAATTGTACAAGCTACTTGTGAATGTGCGACGCATTTGTGAATAATGATTACATGTCAACAAAAGTTGATTTGTGGCAAAGACAAACTACAAATCAGCATGAGTCAGGTGCTGGTGATCGCAGTGACATATTTAAAAAAAAAAAACATGGCATCACTTCTTGGAGCAGGGGTTCAAAAATAGCACAAGCATAATTCAGTTTAAAGATGCACAGAAACACTTTTTGTCTGGCTCTGTACATTAAGTAAATGTGAATGATTGGTGTACATGGGGCAATAGGAGTTTATACTGTAACGGCTTGATCTGTATAGATACTTTTCTGCAGTTGAATAAGGTTTTGGGAAGTCATAAACTTTTGCTCCCTCCTGCTACTTTTCGGACACAAAGGATTCATTTATTTATAAATATAGTTTCTGACCATTTTTGAAACATGTCTATGCTGTTCGACTCTTGCTTTTTATTTATTTTTGTGTTCTGTTTTTAAAATGAAGAAAAGTTAAGTTAATATTTTACTGCCCTGAAGACTAGAATAAAAATGTTTTAAAAAATGCATAAATGTAGACGCAAGATAACATGCAGACAACTATCTAAAGATAACTCCACTTCTATAGGAATACACAGTCAATATAAAACATCGTATTGAAAATATGGATGAGCTCCTCTTAAAAATGATATAGGGAAATGGTGTGTGATGCAGGTGGTACCGTAGAATTGTATGTACAGCATAGGTAGTCTGAAAGATGTGACAAAGTGTGTTCCAGGATATCCCCTCAGTGTGTTAGTGTGTTCAGCTGGTGTCTTAGCACTCACACATCCACTCATGCTAGTCAGCCATGTAAGATCCCCAAATACATTAAAACTATTTAAATAATGCTTTAATCCATACTACAGTCTACATTGAAGCAACACACACACACGCACACACACACACACACACACACACACACACACACATAGGGCCAGTGTTAAATTTAGGATTTTATAAAAACAAATTATGGGTCGTTATACTTCAGGTGGTTATATTTCGGGCTCTTCCTTAGCCGTTTACAGTGTCCCCTATGGAGCCCCTTACCAACTCACTGTGACTTATCCTTTCTGTAATTGGATAGATCTTTCTCCAGGTCATAATCCCCACGCTTAAATCGTCAGTTTGTCAAAGGGGAAGAGTTCACCGGCTGTTATTGTTGCTAAGATTTCCGCAAGCCAACGTGTTCATACTCAGGCAAACAGTGAGACAATGCTCGGTCAGTGGAGGCCTTAAAAAAACAGACAAGGATTATAGTCCTGCTGTTTTAGTGTCTGTACACACAAAATGCACACACGCCCGCCCACTCACACACAACCATTGATTGTTTAGTGTTAGGGATCATAGTCGCCTTCATAGTGCATCGTTAGAAATACTTAAAAAATAAGATGATGGTACAAGCAGTGGGGGTTCTTTTGAAGGTAAACTCCTCCCCCTCCCCTACATCACAGGCATGTCAGAGGTCACACTCACCTAGCCTGGAGGAATTCAGTGTTCAGCCTGTTTTTATAAATGCTTAAGCGTCATGTCTCCGCTACACGCCTTATTATTTATTTTTGGAGTCATTTGCATACGTAATTAAGTGTGTGCACAATCAAGTGTGTGTGCTGGCAGACTTACTGTTTGCTCACTGTGATGTGAAAGAAGTTTGACTGGTAACTGACAGCATTTTGTATAGGCTACATGCAAACCGTTAACATGTACAGAGCAACTGAAGGCATGAGTTTTATCATATTTTTTCGAGTCCTACCAGCTGCGTGTCAGTGACGCTATACGCAAAAATATATTTTTCTGCTTTTCCTTTGGGATTTTTCTTTTGATATTTTTGTCCATATTCTGTCCGTTGTGGCAACAAAGGAGTTGTGTCAGCATTGTTTGTGGTGTCTGTCTATGGAAATAACATGAAGTGTGAATTCAAGCCGTGTTACAGAGGGATCGTGAGGAAATGCCTCAAATTACCAAAAGAAAAGACAAAAAGGGATTTACAGACGTTAGGCGTTACACGTGCTATTTAGCCTACAGTAGATACATTGATACACAACCATTCAACCTGGATTAACATGTATCACCAAAAACTACGTCCTCCAAAATGCCCATATAGTCAAATCAACATCAATTTCTGTTGGCCTAAACCTCCATAAACTGTTTTTATTTATTTATATGTATTGTTAATTTTGCATTTTATTGTTGTATTGCGATTTTTGTCCCACATTTGGTCAGAGTTTGTACCAGTCTCTCTACATTTTACATTCAATTACAGCAAGAACAAACAAGCAACCCAATGTACAGACGACCACGAAAAACTCAATGAATGAAAGAAAGGGGAAAAAGTGTGTGTGTGTGTGATGTGTTCCCAGAGAGGGGGGTGTAATGAGGGATGAATGAAAAGGTCAGAGGAGAACAGTCTGTCTATATGTGTTGTGAAGCTGAATAGATGAGAGCCAGTGTTG
This sequence comes from Ammodytes marinus, assembly GCF_949987685.1. Classification (NCBI taxonomy): domain Eukaryota; kingdom Metazoa; phylum Chordata; class Actinopteri; order Uranoscopiformes; family Ammodytidae; genus Ammodytes; species Ammodytes marinus. The sequence goes on along the minus strand of NC_137213.1, from coordinate 8,683,463 downwards.
CCTCAGGCTCTACCTGACAGGCTGGCTGGCTGCCTACCTGCACATCTTTCTTTAGCTGACTGTACTCACCTGTTCAAATACATTTCTGAACAGGAGGTTGTGTGTGTTGGTGTGTGTGTTGGAGGGTGTATTTGGAAGTTACAGATCACTTTGTAGTGTGCTCAGCAGCAAACTTTTTCCACACTGTTGCCTTCATTTTTGCATATTTGCTATGACCTCACAAAACCCGGATGGTTTTTCTCATTCATTAAACGCTCACTTGGAGCATTTCATCGCTAATTAAGGCCCATTTCTATCAAGCAATTACAATAAGTGAAATAAAAATGTCAGTTCATGGAGTAGATTTCTAACCGGATAAGAATGAAAGGAGAATACACTGAGACAAAATGGAGAGGGCAAGCATCAAAGTGAAGCTTTGGTTGACTTTTCCCTTAATATACCACTATCACTACTACTTAAGGATTGTGGGATGCAGATTGAACTGTTGCTTGCAATCAATCTTTGGGATGCAGGCGTACAGACCCACAGGGTATTTCAGGACTTGTTTTGCATATTAATTGAAGAATGAAGACGGAATCAACAGGTGCCTCTCCCAGATACGCCTCCCTATTTCGTTCCCTCCTAGGATAGCGTGAACACACCAACACATATAATAATTCCACTTTCTCCCCCCTCCCTATTATATATATCAATCCTCCCTCAGCTGACTCCCTCTCCAGTTTGCGTGGAGGCAGAGGGATTTTGATGTTGTCCGGGACAATGGACAATTTTGGTGATTTCCTGTGTGCCAGTGTCATATGATTTTGTCCCGAGGCAGAGCTGTTCCACAGTCCTTTGTCTGGCTGGCCTGAGCCATGGAAGTCAGACTTCCCTCTTTCTCCCCCCCCCCCCCCTTCTTCCCTTTTCATGTGGTCTGTGTGAATAAGCCATGGACCACAGCTATTGTGGTGTGATTTAGTGATTTATCCATTGGATCCAATGACCAAGGGGTTTGACGTGCAGTGTTAACTGTGTATTTGATACCGCCAGCCAGGTCTTTTCACAGGGATAGTCTCTCCACATAGGAAATACTTTTTGGCATTGTGGGAAACAATAGCCTTTGTAGCGATGGATAATAGAGGTTTTTAGAAAAGGGTATTCATGTTCCTGCTGCGATTAGACGGTTTTTAATGTTTTAAATCGCGTTAGAAGCGGAGATGATCCTCTCTTTGATTTCAGAGACTTTCTCACTGTCAGTATATTCTTTCTCATCAAAGTTCAGGTTAAACGAGCTGTTAGATTTCAATCTGTGTCACGCAAACGCTGTTCGTGCAACATAGCTTGTTCCTATTGTGATCGTGTTAGAGCAAAGATCCATGTGTGGAACTTCCATCTCAAGGAGCTAAGCAGAACTGACTGGCAGTCAACATCAGGAAGTGTGTGTGTGTGTGACATGCCAGACGATAAACTGGATTGACGCGGTTGGTCGAAATGATCAGAATGAGGAAATGTTAGCCTGGGTTGTTGGGATTCTCTCTGTCTCAGCATGTTCCTGACCTGAGGACATGAAAGAAGCACGAGTACGTTACGAATGTGAGAACCGGGGCCTCAAATTCCACCTTGTGCTGTCCATGCAGATATAACATTCAGAGGTGGTGTGAGTGCATTCAGAGGGGCAAGGCAAATGAGGCGAGATGGTACAGCTTCATTGTAAATGATGTTTGAAGCATAGAACGAAGAATTACAGCAGTGACATGGTTTGTTTCTGGCAGGGCTTATGTGGGCTAATATAGCTTCAGATGATCTTACAACTGCTTATTTTTGAGTAGACTTGAGTTCTTCAAAGTGCCATTATTAGTGAATTTGTGTGTCTGTTTTTTTTTACCAGATCTCACAGACAGTGAACCTGTTCTTTATAATTGTGATTGCGTGACTATGTGTCGCTCAAACTTGAAAGCATACAGAAGATAATGTAATGTAATGAGTTGGACTGTTAGATAATAATTAGGCCATGTATTCACGCTGGCAACAACCAGTGATGACTTGCACTTGTTGCACTCTTGTGGCTTTTGATTACTTGGCCAATCGCCAAATTTGAGTTCTGCAAACTCAACAAATCATTTTTTTTTTTTTTTTTTTTTTTTTTCAAAAGCACTTTCGCAGAAGCAGGGAGAAAAGGGAGCTGGGAACTAGGGACTAGGAAGCAAACGTTGAAATCTGGTTCGAAGTTCCTGCGTTCCATAAAATAATTCCCAGTTTCCTGAAAAAAGTCAGTGAGAACCCTGATGGACAGGTTGAACCAAGGTGCCAGTTCCAACTGTGCAAGACATTGATATAAACATACAAGTCAAATAAAAAAGACAAGAGGCCTTTTGCAGGATTTGGCATGCATTAAAAATTCCAACCCACAACATGGGTTTTAAAGGGGACATATTATGAAAAACCAAACATTGCCGGTGTTTGGGCACACTGTTTAGGTTATTGGAGTCCCTACCAGCACACACAAGCTTCAAAAAGACAAATATGTCAGTTTCTTCTGGGACACTTATTTCGAAAAAGGGGGGATTTGAAGGTTTGTTCCAAAATACACCGACTGATGACGAAATCGGTCAGTTTTCATTATCATAAATACTCCCATGGGAAAGCTCACCAGAAACTCGGCATTTGATTGGCAAATCAAGACGCCCCATTTGTAACCACACACACCTGGCTGAGCCTCCACTCGCTCATGCAACAACAAGCTGCAGTGTGAGCTCAACCTCAAGCTACCATCACACCCCAGCCTCGAAGCACACTAGGGCTGAATGGATTTACTTCATTTTTTGTTAGGCTTTCTCCAGCAAAGGTTTGCAATCTGTTAGTGTGATCAAAGCCTTTTTACTGGAGTGTGGAGGAGACTGTGCCAGGAAGACTGAGAGACACCATCCGTCCGAAATGTAAGTAGTCCTATTTTAAAAATAATTCTGTCCGTTTGTTAGTTCAATGTCTGTAATGTGCTTTATTTTATCCCTCCTATAATAACCAACACCGACTGAAATGAGAGAATGCGAGGTTTAGTCGTTAGCATTAGCGCCCGCTAGCTTTACCTTTAGCTTTATGCTAACGGTTAGAGCTGTGAGTCTTTTGCAGTGACTGTTATTTAGCTCTTTTGTGAGCTCACGTTAGTCCTGCCGTGACAGCCCCTGTGTGAAAAACAGACGGTGAAACTGTAGGGTGTGTTGGAAACAGGTAGCAGGTTCATCCTGCTACCTGCTAGCTGTCTGATTGTATAGCTCAAGTACACACCGCAATAAGTCTGCGGACAGTGTGTAGTATAAGCAGCAGTGGGCCTATTACATGATCTCCAGTGTAATGTACACATAGACAGGAATACTGTAAAGGTGCGAACACACTAGGCACTTTGCACGCGTACAGACGCGTATGAAATCGGCCGTTTTTCCATAGGGAACCATTGGTTTACGCGCGTACATGGCGCGTAAATGCGTCACTCGCCCTAAAGCAACATTTTCACTCGCGCTAAAGCAACATTTATACACGCGTATATATTACGCAGCTACGCGAGGAGTTCAAAAAATTTAACTTTTGTTGCTCCTACGCGAGACGATTAGCCGCGTTGACCAATCAGCGTTGGGCTTGACCCGACGTCACATACATTGGCAGGGTCGGAGAACAGTGTACTGTACACAGAGGCTGATGAGAGACACCGAGAAGGAAAATGTATTGCGGGCGGCCGGTGCTGTATGAAGCCGCTCTGGGTTAGAAGAAGTGGGGAAAGTAAACCAGGAGAATGGACTTCCTGGTTAATTCAGTGAATATGTGCGGCTGTGCTTTAGCCGATAAACAAAGTTAGCGCCGTATAGCATTAGTTAACTCACCCTGTTGTGTGCGGGCGGCTAGCGCCTCATATTATGAACCCAAACATGACGACTGTCCGCGGGACTTTCACGACAAGTACACGAAGCAACGGTGTTGATCAACACCAGCCACGGTCCCCTCTCACAGCCAGGTAGGGTAATTTTGACTACTTGCCTTTATGTTGTGCCGCTGTGCACCGATGCTGCTGCAACTGTGTTTGTTATGTAGCTGCCGTGAATATGCAATGCTGTTTTAATGCTAGGCTATTTGTGCTGTTCAGTTTGTCTTTTGGCACAGTTGTTGGCCGTGTTGTTGTTGTTTTTGTGTGGACATGCACGCTGTTGTGTCGGGTTGGTTCTGATCGCAGCCATGGTTGATAAGGGAAATACAATATCGGGAGGGAGACTAGGCACGTTACGCGCGTATAACCATTTTTGACACAAAATGATCAAGCAACATTTTAGCTGCGTTACGCACGTAAATCTTACGTGTGTAAAGTGCCTAGTGTGTTCGCACCTTAAGTTGTCTCTGCTGGTGTTTGTTTCCTGTCCATTATATTTCAAAAAGCACACAGTATCACTCAGAACTTGTTGCTTACTGAGCCAGGGCTATACTGAATTTGTTGTACCTTTGCCATAACAGATGTATGACAGGGTTCTCAACTTTTGGAAATTGTTTAGAGTGAGACAGAAGCGGATTTCCCGCGCGAAGTGCGCGAGCGAAATTTTATTGTGTTTATTTATTAATTTAAAGCATAATAATGGTTTTTAACACAAGTTCAGTTCAATATAATTTCTTTGTTTTAGTTAAAATATAGCCTATTGTAGTAATTTTATGATGAAAGTATAACTGGATTAATACCAAATGCCAGACTAGTGAGATGGGTGTAGGCCTAGGGTAGTTCTTCGGGGTAGTTATTTCAGTAAAACTCTTAGTTCAGTTCAGCAAATATGGATACTGGATATTACTGATGCTCGCTGTTGTAGCTTCAAGTGGCAGATTTTGAGGCCTTCAGGATAGGGGTTTTCTGGCTCCCACTTGAAGCACTGTGGCTCCACACCAGCCATTTAGACCATCATAATGGAGGACAATGTTCCGTCTAGGGCTAGTCTGTTTCTGGTGCTGGTGAAGACCAACCATGGAGAAGACTCTTTCGGCATCCGCATTTGAATGTGGGAGCACTAAAACCAACTTGGCCCCTCAACTAGTAGGTGAAAAATCAAAAAGCAAGTGCAAAACAAAAGCATTATTAGCTATGTCTTATGGGCTTCATAAGGGGCCTCTAAGGCCCCCACACACATACAGGAATAAATGTAAATGTTTCTACATGTAAATTATATACTGTTCATAAAAAGTAGGTTTCCACCCTGTATCTGTTGCAATGGGCCCCTCCATCATATAACATGGGTCTGCAGACCAATCTACTGAAATGTTTTTACAGTTGCAGAGTAAAGAGTGCTGCCTGTTTAAGAAAAATAATGTTCCTTCTGCAGCTCAAGATTTGATTTAAATCTAAATTTTCCAGATTGATTTTTCAGATTGATGCATTTTACTTTAAAACTGTACCAATTTTCTTCCAGGGGGGCATGCCCTCGGACCCCCCAACAAGGTACAGGATATCTCCCACAGTATCCCAACATCCTGTGGGAAACACTGACTCCCTTAATATGTTTATGCCAGTAAACGTATGTATCTTTGCGGAAAAGTCAATGTAACTGACTGGATAGGGAGGGGGGCGGGGGGGCTTTATGAGTCTGGGCCTATTATCTCATAATCCGTCTATGAACCAACTAGTTTCCACAATCTTTTTTATTTTTGCGGGGAGCATGCACAAGCATTATTCATAGAAGAAAATAAAAAATAAATGTGGGGGGCCCACACAGGGTCTGGAAACGGGCCCCGAGATCGTTAGGACCGCCCCTGCACGCTTGTCGTGTGGCCTGACGAAACGCTGCGCCTTCTCTCTGCCCGCTCGGCTCTCGCAGAATGCATTAGTGGGCGCAACAAACGCCTCGGCCCGTGTGAAACGGCCTTAACTACTGAACGAAGGAAATCAAACGAGTTTTTCCCCAAAAAAACTAATGAGTTTTTCCCCAAAAAACGGGACAAATTGTGTCCCGGGAGAGATTTTTCTTTCCTCGGGACAGCTGGTGAAAAAATAGAACAATTTCGGGCAAAACGGGCCGGGTGGCAACCATAGATAGTATAAATAAGGTGGCAACACTAGGTGATGGTGGTGAAGGCCAGGATTTATCGAAGCTATAGGCTATATATAAAACAAATTGTTTGGCAGAGTTATAATTTGCGTGAGAAATGCAAGGTGTGGCGTGGAGCGTGTGAATTGCCTGAAATGCGTGTGTCTCACTCTCATTGCGTGAGGGTTGAGAACCCTGTGTATGATGTAGGCCTATACATGTCAGCTAGGCTACATGATGTAACATTGAATGTGCCATGTTTTACAGGTATCTGAGTGACCTGATGGAGCCGGACGGAGCCACCAAGACCGTCACACTATCCGTTCCTTCAGAGGAGGATGTGTTCACTGGGTGGGACAGGTGGTCTTCTTCAGGGCCCAACAACAACTGGACAGTTACATAAAAGTTATGGCTTTGCTTCTGTTTGATATGTACACTTCATATTTTCATTCCACTGGCTATGAATAAACTGCTTTATTTTTAAGGATGTTTTTGGTCTTTTTAAAATGTAATGATACTGTTTTATCAGAGAAAATCTTCAGCGAGATGAAAATGTGAGTTTCAAGTAATCCTTTACTACAGGTAGCAAACAGTGACAGTAAGCAACACAATACATTTTTTAACGGTAACTTTATTATGAATGAGTGATCACAATACAAATGATACATTATCTACTAGATATTGAAATGTTGTCAGATAATTTGCAGCTCTGACAAACCTAAAGCATAATTATTTCAACCATACATTTTACAAAAGATAATGCCTTTCCAGTGAATCTTGACATGATTCAGGATACATTCTTTTCCATTATGGTTACTGTACATTTTTACATGTCAACTCGGTATCGGTTCACAACCAAAGCTTTTTCACTCCACTGGGCTGTAGATCATTCCACAGACCTGTAAAGACAAACGTAAAACAGGGTGTATGTTACCAGTTTAGAGAGTTTATGCATAAATACTTAGCTCAAATTATGTTATTGACTGTGACATAATTAAACAGTATTTACCTGAGGATAATGTCAGGGAAATCAGAAATCTTGATGCCATTTTCATAGTTTTCAGCTCAGACTCCTGTCTGAACAGGTTCAGTTGTACATCTTTTAGTTTAGAACTGGTTAGTGTGCCGATATTTGTGGTAGAAATGAAGCTAAACATGTTTACATTGGTCTCCATGCTGCATTGGCCAAAAGTAAACAAAACTGACAGCTGGGCGTGTGCCATGCCCATGTAGGTAGGTATAGAGCGGGGGTCACTAACAGGCGGACCGCGGTCCGGGTCCGGACCCAGACGCCGTCCTATACGGACCCGGACCTGTAGTCAATCAATTATTTAAGTATTTAAAATTTTGACGGGGCGCTTCTATTTTGACCGGCGCAGCTTTTCTAGACTTTACGGTACTGGTTTAGCGAATCAGGAAATGCTTTTGAGTTAAGCCATCCCGCCTCCTGCTACTCAGGCAGCCAATCGAATCTGTGCATTCCCGGCTCAGGCTGGCTCACAGACAGAGACAGTGAGCTATCATGCGAGAGATGACAGAGAGAAGTGCAAGAATTACGAGAATTTCAGCGAAATGAATCAGATTAGAGTGAGAAAGACAGCGGGAGGAGAGTGAGAGACAGCTTTCTCTCTCGCTTGCCCGCTCGCTCACCGGCTCCGTGTGTCGCGAGCGAGTTAACGAGCGATCAACAGCTGAGTTTTTTCCTATTATTTACTATCTATGGTTTTTTCCCCTTTTGTAAGACTGGTGAAAACCGGTCAAGGTGCAATCATGTGGACTCTCTATTACCCTGATGTAGACCTATGTGTGAATGACACAGACATAAGATTGACATAATCACCAATCGCCAGCAGCACTGCATCTACTGCCCACAACAGCAACAGGAAAAACATTATTTAAAAAAAAATGTTGTATGTAGTTTCAATTATCTACATTTTAAGTTTTACATATTCTTAGTAATGGCAGAATTTATAAATACAGGTTAATTTTTTAGCAAGATATTTGGCAGTAGCCCCCACTAACATTAGCGAAAGCTAGTGGTCATCCGTCCCTCAGTCCAGTTATCTGGCTGCTAGCAAGTTATGTTGTTTTGTTAATTTTTCTATTCATCTTAACTATATTAAATGTTGACCTTTTCTTTTATTATTTGCACCAGAATGCTCCGATTACATTCTAAAAACACAAAAAAAAATTACTGGGGGGGAAACCCCCAGACCCTCCTACAGGGGTTTAGTTTCTGACATGTCACTTTTTCAGAGCTTTTCAAAATTGCAAAATAAAAATCCAGTATTAGACAAAGTGGGAGATTACTATGTTAAACAAACATAGTAGGTATAGTGAAGTTTAGAAATGATACATTGAAAGTATTTCTCAAAATTATTTAATTTTTCAAAAATGAATTATATATTTTATCTTTATTTTTAGATTATTATTATATTTATTTTCACAATTTTATTTTTAAATGCAGCCCTTCTCTATGAAGAGATTAGTTTCAGTTGAGTCACTTAAATAATACATATATCTTCAGTATTATATATCTATAATTATTTAAAAGTGAGAATAAATATTGTTGAAATGTTTTTGAATTGTTCTTTCTATATTAATCTGACAGTCAGTTGTTAATTACATGCAGACGTTGATACAACTACTAGGCTACTTCACTATATATCACACTGAATCATAACGCAAGTTAGACATTATGATGTTCCGGACCTTTGCTTGAGGACATTTTCTCTAACTGGACCTATTTGAATTTTAGTTGAATACCCCTGGTATAGAGTAAATGAGCAGGGCGGTGCATACACGCCCATGTAGATCTGACCAGTCAGAGCAGACTAGTATTTGTGCGAAGGGGGGTAGATGTCAAAACCAACCTTTTGAGATAGAGGGCAGAGAAGGCTGGAAAAGGCCATGAAGAAATGGGCAATGGTAGAAAACTAATGGGTTTTTTGAACAATAAACCATGAAAACCTTTTCTAGTAGACCTTGGAAATACACCTTTAAAACCGAGATTTAGCATAATATGTCCCCTTTAATGTATTGTTATACCCAGGTAATGTTAATGAAGAGACAAACTATTGATACACGAAACTGAATTGAAAAACAATATTTTTATATGAATCTTTTCTAGGCCCACATGCTTTTTCTATCTCTCTCTTTCTCTCGTGACTTGCTAAAAAATGAAGACATGCACGCAAAAGGCTCTAGCAGGTGAGCGACTGGGGTGACTCAATGTAGTCCTCATGATTTGCGGGAACATTACATCTGTGTGTCTGTCACCTCCCGTGACCTACAGCGAAGACAGACCGGTTGCCTTTGATCACACACTTGTTCTTCTACAATGTGCACCACACACACAAACACGCATTCAAGTACACACACACACACACACACACACACACACAGGGCCTCCATAATGCTTGTCCTTCTTCGAGATTAGCTCCATCAGGTTGTCTGTAACAAAAGCCATGTGTGCATTTCTGTCAGTGTGTGTGTGTGTGTTTTTGTGTGTGTGTGTGTAATTGGATCCTCTTATAGAAGATAGATGTGAGTGAAATATTATGATCAAACCTGCTGATACTGAAAACCAAAAGGGGGTGTATGACATATGAGAGTGGGGTGAAAGGGAGAGAGAGACTGTGTGTGTGTGTTGAGAGAGGGAGAGAGAGAGAGTCTATTATTAAAATAGAGATTTAGAATAATTTTCCTTCTTTAAGGAAAACCCTTTGCTGCATGCTGTTTAATAGATGTTCCGTGGGGGTTATTTGTTTTTGAGGAAATCTGGCTTCATTTAAATAAACATACTGCCTTTACACAGAGGTAGCAAAAACAGTAGTCTGAAACATGTACTACATTATCATGATATTCCTGACAGAACGTGTTAGTGTTGCATAACAGCATTACATGAGACAAACCTGGACTGTAGCCAGACTGTAATGAATATTGTCTGTCACATAAAAAACCTGATATTCTCAAGTAGACAGCTACTGTGATTTGAGGTTATCAGTAGTTCATAGGCCTATGTGTTGTGTAACTTGTTAGGATATTTTAGGGTGTGCAGGGCTTCAGCTCAAGAAGGAACATATTAAAGGTGAAGTAAGCGGTTTATTTATGTTAATACAGCGCGTTCCAAATTATTATGCAAATGATATTTTTCTCCGATTTTCCTAAATAGTCGATGCAAATGACGTAGGGATGAGCGAGGGGACTGCTAACTGCAGTAACTGACAGGAAGTTAGCTAAAATAACCATTCCGCTTACAGCACCTTTTAAAGGGGACATATTATGAAAAACCAAACATTGCCGGTGCTTGGGCACACTTTGTAGGTTATTGGGGTCCCTACCAGCACACACAAGCTTATAAAAGACAACTATGTTAGTTTCTTCTGGGATGCTTATTTCGAAAAAGGGGGGATTTGAAGGTTTCTTCCAAAAAACACAGACTGATGACGAAATCGGTCGGTTTTCATTAACATAAATACTCCCACGGGAAAGCTCATCAGAAACTCGCCATGACAGCCCGTGTGAAAAACAGACTGTGAAACTATGGTGTGTTGGAAACTGAATAGTATTTATTTGTTGTTGACAGTGTGTAGTTATGCAAGCAGTCGTGGTACATGCAGCAGTAGGCCTATTACATATCCAGTATAATGTACAATATAATAGACAGGAATACTGTAAATTGCTGATGTTTGTTTCCTGTCCATTATATTTCAAAAAGCACACAGTAGCCTATCACTCAGAACTCGTTGCTTCTTAAGCAAGGGCTATACTGAACTTATTAGTAGCCAATCTTATTTAATAATGGAAGAAAAAATATATTTTCATTAGTTTGTAGCTTTGCCATAACTACAGATGTATGATGTATATTTCAGCTAGTCTACATGATATAACATTGAATGTGTCATGTTTTACAGATGTGAGTGACCTGACGGACCACACTATTCGTTCCTTCAGAGGAGGATGTGTTCACTGCTGAGACAGGTGGTCTTCTTCGGGGCCCACCAGCAACAACAGGACAGTTACATACAAGTTATGACTTTGCTTCCGTTTGATATGTAAACTTTATATTTCCATTTCACTGGCTATGAATAAACTGCTTTATTTTTAAGTATGGTTTTGGTCTTTTTAAAATGTAATGAATGATACTGTTTTATAAGAAATCTTCAGAGAGATAAAGGGTTGAATTAAAAAAAACGTAAAGTCAATGCATGTAAATCGGTCAGAAAACTAGTCCAACATCTTGACTATGAAAATGTGAGTTTCAAGTAATCTTACTACACGAAGCAAACAGTGACAGTTAGCAACACAATACATTTTTTAACAGTCAAACTTTATTATAAATCGGTGATCACAATACAAATGATATTGAAAGGGTGCCAGATAATTGTGATAATTCGCAGTTATGACTAATTATTTAATTTTTTTTTTTACAAAAGATGCCTTTCCAGTGAATCTTGACATGATACATTCCTTTCCTGCCTTGTTACTGTACATGTATACATGTTACCTCAGCATGGCTTCACAACCAAAGCTTTTTCACTCCACTGGGTTGTAGATCATTCCCCAGTTTAACCTGTAGAGACATACATAAAACGTTGTATGTTACAAGTTAGGAGGTTTTTGCATAAATACTTAGCTCAAATTATGTTATTGACTGTGACATAATTAAACAGTATTTACCTGAGGATAATGTCAGGGAAATCAGAAATCTTGATGCCATTTTCACAGTTTTCAGCTCAGACTCCTGTCTGAACAGGTTCAGTTGTACATCTTTTAGTTTAGAACTGGTTAGTGTGCCGATATTTGTGGTAGAAATGAAGCTAAACATGTTTACATTGGTCTCCATGCTGCATTGGCCAAAAGTAAACAAAACTGACAGCTGGGCGTGTGCCATGCCCATGTAGGTAGGTATAGAGTAAATGAGCAGGGCGGTGCATGCACGCCCATGTAGATCTGACCAGTCAGAGCAGACTAGTATTTGTGCGAAGGGGGGTAAGCTGTCAAAACCTACCTTTTCAGATAGAGGGCAGAGAAGGCTGGAAAAGGCGATGAAGAAATGGGAAATTGTAGAAAACTAATGGGTTTTTTGAACAATAAACCATGAAAACTTTTTCTAGTAGACCTCGGAAATACACATTTAAACCTGAGTTTTTGCATAATATGTCCCCTTTAAGATTTGATTTTCAAAAGATAGCAACATATGTTGAATCCCCTGAAGACTTTATCACCAGTTCTTGTATTGTTGCCTTCCACAAGCAAAAACAGCATGTCTATGAATATTCATTATTGTATTCATTGTACTATCTCACATATTGTCCTGAAATATCGGGCCGAACCACGCATGGACCGCAAGGCATTCTGGGTTTTTAAATCTTAACGGGACCTGTGCTGGACAAATAGTTAACCACTGGTTTTCTCATGTTGACACACACACACACACACTTAAACACGACAGTTGTGAAATAGATACAGTAATTAAAGGGTCAGGTTTTACGACTCATACACACTCCTTTACGAGGCCAATCTTATCAAAAGCTGGCTCCAATGCGGCCCCATAACATCAGGATGTGTGCTCTCATGTTTTAATGGCGCCATGATTTTATGGCTGCTATGCCATTGTGTGTGTGAATTTTATTAGCTCCACCATGTTTTGGTGGATTTTTCCATTCACCTTCAATCAGATGATGACAATGTAGACAAACAGAGTTACAGTAACCCCCACACAGGCGGCATTTCACTGCAAATACCTTAACATTATGTATAAGCACCTTTCACCGTGTTGTTGACATCAGTTAGCCCATATTTGTCTTTCGGTCCATAAACACTTGTTTAATGTGGTGACTTCATCCCATTTCACTTTTCAAACTCATCCACCGTAGTGAGTGAATAACGCTCGGGTTCACATTAATCAGTCACAATTTGCCATACAAAGCAGGGGAGTGTTTCACTGATCCCAAACAAACAAAGTCTTTCATCGCAATGTGGTCTCTGAACACTGATAGTAATCTCAAACTGGACTGATAAAGGGCCAAACAGCCATGTCTAACACACACATCAACAGAGTTATGTAATGCTTGGGAACTTGCCCACGTTTACTTTCAGGTATTGTGTTTGTACAGTATACGTGGGCTCATGTGTCTCACCATTGCACAATTTACTTCTCAAGACAGGCATACCTACATTATATGTGGACCTGCAGTCAGGGGGTGATTGATTTTACCTTTTGATATCGGTAGACATGTTTCACAGTTAAAGGACTTATAGCTCTTTTTATGTTGCATTAATGATAGTAAAAAAAATACATTGGTATTTGTAATTTGACATGAGCCCAGGAGTATTTGATTTACAATCCCCGTCACAAAGGGCCTTCTCATTTTCTGGAATGACTCCAGGCAATCCTGACAGGAACCACCTGAGGGCAGCATATTTCAGTGTTAATGGAATGAAAGGGATTCCTATCATGGCACATTGAGGAGAGGTGTGCAGGCTGAACGGTCAGAGACTGACCTGAGATAATGGAACAAAAAAAACATCTGTACACAGCTTAATCAGCTGAATTGGTTTGTAATAGTATGGTTAATAATGCATGTTCACATTGTGTTTAATAAGTGGAACTCAAATAATATTCTGTAAAGGTTAAATGATGACAACGTTCATGTAGTGCTATAAATCTCTCCTTACTAGTGCTTTCAGTGTACTACCCTGATCTGTGACATATATGTTAATATACAATGCCTGGCGTTTAATGAAATGTATGGGTATATTGGTAAGACAATGACTGCAGTTGCACATTGTAAATTAAAATCTGTATCAGTAAGTAGACCAATAACTAGAATTTGCTGAAAGTAGCGAACTACAGTAGATTGTCTTGAATCATATCGCAGTGGCAGTAAAAACTTAATCCCTACTAAAGTGTTTTATTATCTCCTCTCCATTTACATCCTCCTTTATCTTTATTTGTTTCTTTATTCTCTTCATTCAATTTCCTGTTAGCACACACACGTATGCGTATGTGTACACACACATTCACCAGGATGTAAAGGTATGTTATTGATATGTTTGCACACGTGTGTCTGCGCACGTTTTCCTCTCCGTCTGGGGACTCGTCTGCCTCTTTGTTTGTGTATGGCATGGCCTGTGATAACCTATCACAATCCTTCAAGAGAAGCTGGTCAGATGTGTGTGTGTGTGTGTGTGTGTCTGAGTGTAAGTAAAGTGTGTGTGTGTGTGTGTGTGTGTGTGTGCGCGCGCCATGGGATAAACTGAGGTTAACTCATCATGTCTCCTCTTCCTTATCAGTCAATTATGTTTATGAGTTGTCTGTTTGGACATAATGACAGTGTGGAATCACGGATACACACACACACACACACACACACACACACACACACAGTACTAAGCGGGACAACAGTCATAAAGGGAAATAATGTATGGTAGTTGTATGGGAGTTATTTGCTTGTATTTGTACATTACTCGATTCATATTTTTGAAGAAACACTGTAGGGAAACGAGAATGGCAAACATTAAAAAGATTCAACCTAAGAACATTAAGGGGAAGGAAAGCATTGGACAGGACATGAATCACGGGGACGCTTGAAAGCTTGGACTAAAACAACCCATGACATGGAGATACATATCACAGTGTAGGACAAACAAATTGCCCGTTGAAGTTATCATCAGTTGTTTATACTGTTTGATGTGGAGAGCTACTGTCAAGCATGCATGGACTGTATATTTGTTTCCCACTCAAGCTGAAGGCCCTAAAAAAATGCTGTGGAAAAAAATATCATGTGAGAGGAGATGGAATGGATGATGGAGGGAGAATGAGGTCAAAGGAGAGAGGGGAAAACATTGGGAAAAAATCAGTCTCAATGTGGGGTATCCTAGATGATGTGTGATAGTGCGGCCGTGGTGCCACTGCTGCAACAGCATCTTAATAGAAAATCTCCCCGAGCAAACGAGCATCCCATCTGGGGCCTTTGAAGTTCCTCGGCAGCGAGACCCAACGCTTCCTCTTTGCATTACAGAGCCAGTTTGCGGTTGGATCTCTCTAGGGAATTAACAATACGTGCCTTGATCCATGTGTGCCTGTGTGTGTGTGTGTGTGTGTGTGTGTGTGTGTGTGTGTGTGTGTGTGTGTGTGTGTGTGTGTGTGTGTGTGTGTGTGTGTGTGTTTATCATATTTCTGCAAGCATGACTAAACTGGACGGGTGCCACACAGCTCTAAGCTGGAAAAGTTACTGTGCTTGTCTCTGTTCTTTCATCCTTATTTCACAATCACACAGACACACAGACCAGGACACATAATGACTTTGATGCTTATAAAGTCTTGTGTGTAATCTAGCTTCACGTCAGTGAAATGCCTGATAAGAGAGTAAACGGAGCACAATGCCGATATGATTTAATTGACATTCTCGTAAAATTGAAGTTGGTTATGTCTATCAAATATTAGGAATGCTCATTAATCATTAGATGTAACTGTTACTGTTTTGTCACTCACACATACAATACTTTGAGCTTCATGAGGTGGTGCATTGTAGATTTTACTTTCAGAAAGCACTCTGAACTAATCCACATGTTGTGCCCTGCTGAGTGTTTACTGCAAGCCAGCAGGACAGTGTGCGTGGTATTGGATCAAAATAAACTACAGTGTATTAAAGCTGGGGTGGAGGATTTGGGGAGAAAATGGCAGTTGGGATAGAGATTCGAATCCAAATACCTCAACCGCTCCACTTGTTCTCTTTGGTCCCTCCCCTATGGTTCCTCCCTGACATGCTCTACACCAGGGGTGTCAAACTCATTTTGGTTCGAGGGCCACATACAGCCTCTCTGATCTCAAGTGGGCCGGACCAGTACAATAATGGCAAAATAACGTTTTTCAGTAATATGCTTTATCACTCAGTCTACATTTGTAACCTACATTATCACGGATCACAAGGGATCTCTGTACCCCCCAGGAAATGTCTTAGTAAAGGTTGCTGCTGGCCATGGGAATAGGAGGTGCGGCGCGCAGCGCCGCAGCAAAAATTTGGGGGTATTTTGCTCAAAGATGCCAATACGCACTAATGAAATAAACAACTGTTTATTTGAATACATAAATACAACAGGCACTGACATTACAGTTGTCCAATTTTGTTTACTATATGTACAGGGACACATTTTGTGCAAACATGCAGACAGTACAAAATAAAATTTAATAAAAGTGCAACTTCTACTGTTTTGATTTATTTTTAAATACAGAGGTTATTGGTTGTTTTGGAATTCGTTTTTCCCAATTTAAAACATAAAAATAAAGCAGCATGGAAAATTAGGAAATAAATCTTGTAGGCCTACACTAGCATGCTCCTGCTCGTTTCGCACGTGCAGAGCCGCGGACACATCGCGCTTGCTAGTACATTAATTGTTCAGCACTAAAAATAAAAATTGTTTATTTATTTTTTATTTTTTTGGTTTTTACTTTGCCATAAAGCACTGGAGGAAACATTAATAGCGGTGAAGCAAGATTGCCATTTACCATTTCCCACGTTGCTAAAATGTGCTTTTTTTTATTTAGGCTGCCCCCTAGCGGCTGGAGTGAGCATTTTGGTTATTTCTTTAAAAAATCATATCTCCTCACAGGAATGGGCTAGAGACTTACTTTTTTTTTTGAAATGCTCATAAATGTGTGCTCTACAAGTCGCGGGCCGGATTAAATCATCTCGCGGGCCGCATCCGGCCCGCGGGCCGTATGTTTGACACCACTGCTCTACACCAACAAAGTCGTGCCAAAGTGAATGGACAGTCCCAACAGCCAATAAGAACAGAGAATCGGAGCCTCGCTCTGATTGGTCAAAGTGTACAGCTCATGTTAACTTTGACCAATCAGAACTCACATACCCCAGCTTTAACAATGGAGCATGTCACTCAATGAAACTTAATGATTGAGAGATAACAGGCGTTTGGCTTTTTGTCGGTTCCTCAGGTACACAGTCAGAGTTTAAGAACCAATGTATCCATCTAAAAAAAACTAGAAGTGCCTGACCTGCCATATTGAGTATAGGCAGTGGTGTAGTGGGGGGTATACGCAGGTATACGGCGTATACCCACTTATTTTTCAGTCGACATTGCGTATACCCACTTCTAACGGCCGCGACTGCGGGACTTGTTGCCACCCGTCCGGTTTTCCCCGAAATTGTTCTCTTTTTTTCACCAGCTGTCCCGGGAAAAGAAAAATCTCTCCCGGGACACAATTTGTCCCGTTTTTTGGGGAAAATGCCAGAACCTCATTTGATTTCCTTCGTTCAGTAGTTCAGGCCTTTTCACACGGGCCGAGGCGTTTGTTTCGCCCACTAATGCATTCTCAATAGAGAGGCGAGCGGGCAGAGAGAAGGCGGCAAGCGTGCAGGGGCGGTCTTAACGATCTCGGGGCCCGTTTCAAGACCCTGTGGGGGGCCCCCACATTTTTTTTTCTATGAATAATGCTTGTGCATGCTCCCCGCAAAAATAAAAAAGATTGTGGAAACCAGTTGGTTCATAGACGGATTATGAGATTTAAAGTAAAATGCATCAATCTGATGCACTTTCAGAGGAAAATTTAGATTTAAATCAAATCTTGAGCTGCAGAAGGAACATTATTTTTCTTAAACAGGCAGCACTCTTTACTCTGCAACTGTAAAAACATTTCAGTAGATTGGTCTGCAGATCCATGTTATATGATGGAGGGGCCCATTACAACAGATACAGGATGGAAAGCTACTTTTTATGAACAGTATAGAATTTACACGTATAAAGCTTATTCCTGTATGTGTGTGGGGGCCTTAGAGGCCCCTCATGAAGCCCATAAGACAGAGCTAATAATGCTTTTGTTTTGCACTTGCTTTTCTATTTTTCACCTGCTAGGGGCCATGATGATTTATTTCCTATTCCTTTTTGGACCCTAGGCTGTTATTGACATGAGTGACTGAGCTCTTTGACAATGCGACATGTAAAGTTACTATCAGTATCTCTGGCTTAGGGCCCCCCTGAGCCCTTGGGCCCCTGGGCCTGGTTGCATGCAGTTTTCTTCTCAAAGTGCACCAGATTGATGAATTTTACTTTAAAAGGTTGCATTTTTTTCTTCCGGGGGAGCATTCCCCCGGACCCCCCTAGAAGGTCCAGGGTCCCCACCTACGTCTCCCTATTTAGCCTACTGTGCAAACAGTGATGGTCCGGCAGACCGTAGCGGCAGTCAGCTGTCAGGACAGTGAACCCCCCCCCCCCCCTCCCACTCGCACTAATGGCTGTAAATGGAGCGGACACGGAGGCTAAACATATAGCCGTTCTGCCAGCTACGCTCTCTAATATCTTATAGGCTATTCATGCATTAGGCCTGTGTTGGACCACTACTCAGGAGTGGCTGTGTGAGGCAGCGCAATTATGGGAAATATAGGACCGGCAAAAGCGGATGCGCTCGCAGTACAACTTAGAGTATACCCACTTCTCCAGGCACCACTACACCACTGAGTATAGGCACCGTCTTAATGCATTATGTGTGTGTGCATATTCCTAGTGGTTACACATGGTTCACGGAATATTGCTACAGACTTTACAACACGGGCTCGACATTTTCGACAGTCTCCGAACGCTCACAACTTGCTGACAACACACAGTTATCCACACGTAGCTCTGTGACGGCTCTGTCCTTTGTTTGCTCAGCTCTACACTTTCTGCAGGTGTACCAGCAATCACTATCTACAATCATTATTGGCTTGTAGCCCAATAACTCATATCTACTTTATGTTTATCTTTAAATTTTCTTTTATTAGATAACATACAAACTTCATCCACCACCTGTTAGAAATTGCGTCCATGTCCTGTGTGTTTTTGAATGTGAAACCATAACAGTGCAGGAGATTGTGTATTGTAAAAGGGTTTGGCAATCCAGTCCACATTTCTTTAGTGCACCATATACACTATATTGCCCAAAGAGGCGCATTTGTGAGTTCACACACTGATGTTGGACGAGAAGGCCTGGCTCTCAGTCTCCGCTCACATTCATCCCAAAGGTGATCTATCGGGTTGAGGTCAGGACTCTGTGCAGGCGTAAACCTAAACCTTGTGAAACGCTTTCCCAGGAGAGTTGAAGTTGTTATAGTTGCAAAGGGTGGAGCGACGTCATATTAAACCCTATGGATTAAGAATGTGATGTTACTTAAGTTCATATGCGAGTCAAACCAGGTGAGCCAATAGTTTTGGCGATATAGTGTATACATAATGTTCATTTTTTGTTGCCGTTAAAAGGAGGCAAAGTTATCACGAAGAATAAAAGGGCTAATCCACCAGTTAGAGTTTTTACATTTAAACCAGTTTCTATCATTTGAACACAATGAAGCAGCATGGATGTGGCTCATGAACACTGTCATGTTACTTAGTTGCTTTCCGTTACACTGATCTAAATGACGTTGGCAGTGTAATTCATTTGATATACATAGTCATTGTTTACAACCTATATGAAAAAAAAAGAAACCTCAGACCGAGCAACAGCAGATGTGATTTTAGTGATCAATCATCAGCTTCATTAATTGGAACAGACATCAACCTTTCAAATAACAAAACATTTATGAACAAGTTTAATTGCTGCCTTTTGTCAACTACAAATGCACATAGGTCACAAAAGCACACACAGCATTGTTTGTGACTAATTTGATGGACCACAAAGAGATACGAGTAAAATGACCTTCTTGGATGAATATGACATTTAGCTTTTCTATGTCCTGATATACTATAGAGCTATTAATATAATGTAAGTTCACTTTTGGTTTTCCAAACATAGTATTTTGGATGAAATACCTTTATGATAGGCTACCTCTTATCAGGATTTTATTTTTTCACTACAGGCTGCAGTGCTTTGAGCTACATGCTAAAATCAGCATGCTAACATGCTGTTCGTAGGCTGTGTTCAGTAGGTATTGTCTGGAAACTGAAGTGAACTACATGAGATAGATCCTCGGAGGGCTGAGTGATCAAGTGACCATAGATGGTCACTGAGGTGGATATCACCCACAGTGCATTGCAGATCTTCTGCTTCTTCTTCTTCTTCTTCTTTTATTTTCCGGTAGACTGTATATGTGTGTATATATATATATATATATATATATATATATATATATATATATATATATATATATATAGGCTGTATATATATATATAGGCTGTATATTTTCCAAACACCTCAATAAGCCTATCCTATTTCCATAGCAACAATTCAGTGAATGTTAGGCAGTTTACACATTGCCGCTATAATGCCGACGGCTGGCAGTTAGTAGGGCTATTTAAAACAGATGTTTTTGGTTGAAACTAACAGAAACTAAGAAAATATGTCCAACCAAACAATATACAAGTGTAAGTGACACTATATTGATAATCTGAGTAATCATGTCGAAATTCAATGTTTGTCATGCTGGAAATGGCTTTATGCAATATACTTTAGCAGAATGTTACAATTTTCTATTATTTGCATTCAGAACTACCTATGTAACTGACGGTCCATTGCGACTACAAGGGCAAGTGGGTTCCATTTAAATCCCCCGCTCCTCCCCTGCCCAGTCTCCCTTCGAGCGACGTATGCTGTTACGTCATACCCAGGGCTGAGGGTAAATGAACGAGGGGAAGTGGAACTACTAATGAAAAGCAGCGAAAATGCAGCGGAGACTATGTATAGGCTTTTTGCAGTTAGGCTATATATTCTATTTCTTAAAAAAGTATTGGACTGACTTACAGGCCAACAAGCTATGGGCTTACTCGTCCAACAGCATGGTTAAGCAAAGGTGCAAAGAGTGAAATATCTGAGATATAAAGTGGATTGTAAAGACTTAGGGTCAAAGTGACTCAAACAACAGACCACACTTCCACCCAGTTATCATTATGTCTTTCTTTCTATCTGATGTGTGGCCTTTATGTGCGCCATTTCCCCAGCAGTGGGAAGTCAGGAAGACGAAGCAGCTCAGTTTCCGTCTTCCAGCGCTAATGTGTACTAGGCTAGCTACTGGGTAATAGCCTCAGGAGGGTTAGCATTTCCTCCACTGAGGGCAACACACACACAGACACACAGAGGCCACAGTAGTTCCGGTAGCCCACTGACGGATCCAGTCTCCTTCCACCAATTTGGCTTGTCTCCATCAGTTAGCCCCAGATTATTAAGACGGCCCAGTAGGGGCTTGTTAGTGGTCTAGCCTGGCCTTTTCTGCTCTCATACGTCATGTGTTTATACAGTGTAGCACGAGAAAATGATTAGGGGTCAAGGGAACCAGCAGGCTTTTCCCGGTTATAAAATAAATGCGATTTTAATTTGTAAGATCTTTTTGTTTTTGTTTTGTGATAAACATATCCAAGTGCAGTTTTTTAGAGGACCGATGTATTACATAAGATAGGATGCCATGACTTCCTATTCCCTGTGTTAAGTACGCACCATGAAGTAAGGGGAAATCATTTGGAAATATTTCTCATGCTTTCTGTTCAGGATTTATTCATCATTCATTCATTCACTTCAGTGCAACTGATGCTGACACCCCTACAGTTTTTTTTCTCTGTTGAGATTTGAAAACTCTTGTTGATTCTGCTTGACCCTGGGACCCTGGGATTCAGAAATATGTCTGGTGAGGCTTGTAAGCAAAAATGGTTGAGGACCTCTTGAAAGTGGGGTTCACAGGCCACACAGAGAGTGGGGATTCCAGGGGGCTTTCCCCCCACATCCTACCTCCACGGTTGAGGTGCACAGTGGAGTCACGACTGTGTGGGAAATATTTATCTCACTCAGAGAAACACTGCATGTCCTGAGAGCCCACAAATCATGAGGTCACAATATTCAACAGGATCAGATGAGGAATAATTGATTTAGTTCCTGTGCAGTCTGCATGCTTTCTCATGCCATTTCCTCCTTTTGATCAGAAGTCCCAGAGTGGTGTAGTGGTCAGAGCCCCAGATGCCCCATTTCGTCTCTGTCTTTTCAAAGCTACAGTGGAGGAAATAAGTATTTGATCCCTCACTGATTTTGTAAGTTAGATAGAGTAGAGTAGAATATCTTTATTAGGGGGCCAAGCCCGAGTAGGGCTGGGACCGCGTTTTGCAGAGCAACGCGGTTCCCAAGCCCTGCGGGGCAGGGAACCCTATTGTTCTTGTAGGGATTATTAGGGGGCCAAGCCCGAGTAGGGCTGGGACCGCGTTTTGCAGAGCAACGCGGTTCCCAAGCCCTGCGGGGCAGGGAACCCTATTGATCTTGTAGGGATTATTCTTCTTATTCTTATTATTCTTCTCCACATAAAAGTGGTGCTGCAGCCCAAACCGTAAAGGGTTGGGACATGCCACTTGCAGGGCTCATCCAAGTCCGTACCCCGTACGCAGACAAAAAAATTCAAACATCCCGGCCACTAGGTGGCGCTACAACAAAGGAAAAGGCGTTTTGGGCTATAACTTCCGCACCGAAAGTCCGACAGTCAAAAACTTTATATCCACAGATGCCCACAAGTCAGCTGCATCTTTTGAGATAGGCCACGCCCATTTGCGTATATATACATTTTTCGCTACATCGCAAAAACTGTGTCAGTCACCAAAACATACACCTCCTACAGTTTTCACCCGATTTGGACGAAACCAAAAGCATTATGCTCTACCGACTCCCACGAGCAAAAGTTGGTCAAATAATTTTTCTACGACCATTGGAAGACCAAACGGTAGCGCTTTAAAGATTTGCGAAAATCCGTTAAAAAAAAAAAAAAAAGGGATTTTCTTGAAACTCAAGGGAGACTATCATGGGGCATACCTGAGTCTATGGCAAAAATATGGGCAAGAAATTCCTTTCTGGGCGGGACTTATTAAAAAAAAGAGTTTTTCAATTTTTTTGCCTGTTTTCGCCATTTCCTAAGTGTTTTGGCGGGAAATTCAAAAAAGTGTCTTTACAATGGAGAGGTTGACAATTGGATTTTGCTATAACTCCCCAACCGAACATCGCACATTCAAAAACTTGACATCTACTTGTTTGGTACATTAAGCTGCATCTTTCTATCTAACGTTGTTTTGTGAATGTCATCCATAGGGGGCGCCAAAACCACAAAAAGCAAAGAAAACTCGTTTGGGGCTATAACTTCCACACCGAACATCCCACAGTCAAAAACTTTATATCCACAGATGCCCACAAGTCAGCTGCATCTTTTCAGATAGGCCACGCCCATTTGCCTATGGGATTTTTTTTCCCTACATCGCAAAAACTGTGTCAGTCACCAAAACACACTCCTCCTACAGTTTTTGCCCGATTTGGACGAAACCAAAAGCATTATGCTCTACCGACTCCCACGAGCAAAAGTTGTATAAAGAATTTTTCTACGACCATCAGAAGACCAAACGGTAGCGCTTTAAAGATTTGCACATTAGCTACCTTGTACCAAACTGCTCCTAAATCCAAAACGATTCATCCTATTAACACCAAACTTCACAAATGTGTTTATCCTATAGTTCTCAGGTTGTTTCTACTTTTTCCTTAAAGTGCTCCAAAAGGGGGCGCCAAAAACACCCTTGAGCATCTTTCTCTGCGTTTTCTTTGCGTTTTGGTCTATAACTCCCAAACCAAACATCCCACATTCAAAAACTTTACATCCCCGGATTCCGTGAAGCGAGGGGCCGGCGCCGCGGACGACGACGCCAGATCCCGAGTCGCGTGGGAGGCTTGGCCCCCGTTCACAACTGCTCGCAGTTCTAGTTATTATTCTTTTTCTTCTCCGCGTAAAAGTGGTGCTGCAGCCCAAACCGTAAAGGCTTGGGACATGCCACTTGCAGGGCTCATCCAGGTCCGTGCCTGGTACGCAGACAAAAAAATTCAGACATGCCGACCACTAGGTGGCGCTACAACAAAGGAAAAGGTGTTTTGGGCTATAACTTCCTCACCGAAAGTCCGACAGTCAAAAACTTCACATCCAAAGATGCCCACGAGTCAGTTGCATCTTTTGAGATAGGCCACGCCCATTTGCGTATATATAGATTTTTTGCTACATCGCAAAAACTGTGTCGGTCACCAAAACATACTCCTCCTACAGTTTTTGCCCGATTTGGACGAAACCAAAAGCATTATGCTCTACTGACTCCCACGAGCAAGAGTTGGTCAATTAGTTTTTCTACGACCATCGGAAGACCAAACGGTAGCGCTTTAAAAATTTGCGAAAATCTGTAAAAAAAAAAAAAAAGAGGGATTTTCTTGAAACTCAAGGGAGACTATCATGGGGCATACTTGAGTCTATCAAAAAAATATGGGCAAGAAATTCCTTTGTGGGCCGGACTTATTAAAAAAAAGAGTTTTTCAATTTTTTTGCCTGTTTTCGCCATTTCCTAAGTCTTTCGGCGGGAAAATGGGAAAATTCAAAAAACTGTCATTACAATGGAGAGGTTCACAATTTCATTTTGCTCATAACTCCCCAACCGAACATCGCACATTCAAAAACTTGACATCCACTTGTTTGGTACATTGAGCTGCATCTTTCTATCTAACGTAGTTTTGCAAATGTCATCCATAGGGGGCGCCAAAACCACAAAAAGCAAAGGAAACGCGTTTGGGGCTATAACTTCCACACCGAACATCCCACATTCAAAATCTTTACTTCCCCGGATTCCGTGAAGCGAGGGGCCGGCGACGCGGACGACGACGCCCGATCCCGAGTCGCGTGGGAGGCTTGGCCCCCGTTCACAACTGCTTGCAGTTCTAGTTGTCATTGTAACAGGTACAACAAAATGAAGTGCAGTCCTTGTAAAGTGCAATTAGAACATCTGTTATGAGAAAAAGATTTCTCTCATTACCATGTATCCATAAATAAATAAATTAAAACTAAATAAAAACTATAAAAATAGTCAAATATAGGCATTTAAAAAGAAACGCATAAGACAGATAGGACACAAGACATAAGACAAAAGACACACCCACACAACATCCACATTCATAAATGTGCTTTACACAGATGTGTCCCCACTATGCCCTAGTCTTAGCAGCATTTAGTGAGGTTATGGCTGTCGGGTAAAAACTGTTTAGTAGTCTGTTTGTTCTTGTTTTCATGGACCTGTATCTCCTGCCTGATGGCAGTAATTCAAACAGTTTGTGACCGGGGTGTGATGAGTCCTGCAGGATGGAGTGAATCTTTTTGTGCAGTTCTTCCAGGGAGGGAAGAGGGCAGCCAGTGATCTTCTGCGCTGCCTTTATGACCCCCTGGAGCCTTTTCCTCTGTGCCACCGTGCAGATTGCAAACTGCTCTCTATTGAGCAGCGGTAGAAGGACACCGGGGGCCTATCCGAAAACTTTTTTTTGCATAGGAAATTTCCTTTCCTATCGAGATGACCCGGAAGTGCTCGGCAGATAGGTGATCCGAATAACCAAAATGCTTAGGAAAGGCATAGGAAAGGAGCCTCGATTCATCCTTTAACCCTCCTTTAGCATAGGTTACTCCTGGCTAACCTATGCTAAAGGAAAGGAGATAGTGGTATCCCATAATCCTTTACGGCGGCAAGATTTAAAGCAACAGGCCACCGCCGGAGTTTACCGACTCTACACGAATACGAACGAGAGGTAAAACAGAAGAGAGGAGAGGAGAAGAGAGGAAGATTTAACTCGGCTAAAACAAAATACTCCCCCCCCCCCCACACACACACACAGGCTAAAGATAATAAAGAACTCATAAAAGACCAACATCATAATAGTTATTTTCGTAGCACATAATTTACACCATAAGAAAATAAAATACCAACTTCACATTTAATGAAGTTACTGGGGGCAGTTCATTTCAACATCAACACAAGTGTAGCCTCTTTTTATTCCACATGTGAATTGGGATATATGGGAGTGATTCTCACTCTGTTGGCGACAACCTGATTAAAATCAATATGAAAAGAACGCATGGATGAAACGAGCGCTTGTTGTAGTCCATTTTCGGAGAATAGTGAAGTTTCACGCTAGTGACTCACGTCAGCAATACTCGCCGTCGCGCAATGACGTCGGTTAGGAAAGGTGGAGTCGAATTCATTTGAAACAACGCTGTCCTTTCCTATGTTCGATAGGAAGCACCTTTCATCTCTCCTTAACCCCGATGACGTTTAGGGGTTAAGGCATAGGAAAGGAGGCTTATAGGTAAGGAGATTGGACTTTTCGGATAGGCCCCAGCAGTTTTTGGGGGATGTTGTTCCTCCTGAGAACTCTCAAGTTAACTTAAAATTTAAAGAACGGTCTATAATTGTAATGCTAGGTTTATTTTAACAGTGATAGACATAATAACAAAAGGAAAATCCAGAAAATCACATAAAAAAGATATAAATTATTTTGCATTTCATTGAGTGAAATAAGTATTTGATCCCCTATCAAAACATTGCTTAGTACTTAGTGGAGAAACCCTTGTTAGCCAGTACAGATGTCAGACGTGTCTTGTAGTTGATGTTTGCACACATCTCAGGAGGATATTTGGACCACTCCTCTTTGCAGATCCTCTCCTAATCTTTAAGGTTTCGAGGCTGTCGCTTGAGCTTCAGTTCCCTCCACAGATCTATTGGATTAAGGTCCGGAGACTGCCTAGGCCACTCCATGACCTTAACCTTCCTCCTGTGTTAACTTTCTGCTACCATCCATGGTGTTAGCGGGTCGGTTTCGACCCGTGTCTGAAATCAGCTGTAAAAAACACTAAAAACAATTATCTATCATCCTTTTTGTTTCTCATCTCTTGGTTACATTGTTAGGCTTCCTTATCCATGAAAATATTGTTTTTAATATTTTTGGTGTAGGCGGCTGGGCCTTTTTTTTGTCAGTATGCACCTCAATTTCAGTTTAAAAAATGGTAAAATTAACCTTAAGAGAATCATATATATAAATATTTGGTTGTTGTGTTACCTGATTATTACTGAGGGGTATGAGAACACATTTCTTAACAACATTTGTTTTATTTATTTTTTCATATTAATATTATTGACCTTGACACCATCTATGGTGTTACCGGTCAATTACGACCCATAAATATGTATTTCAGAAAAGAGCAAAATAACTTTTATTTCAGCATTATAAAAACACACAATGAAAACCAGAACAAGTCACAACACAAAATATAGATTTGTAAGGTCAAATAAACAACAACCAATCAACAAATCAAACCAATCGAAATCAATTACTAGCTCCAAAACTAGTAAAAAGAAACAGAGTAAAAGTCTCTGTGTGCATGTGTATGTGTGTGTGTACAGATGTGTGACAAAAAGCAACACTTTCAGTGTTCTTTGCAGAGATATTTATTGCAGGTAAAGCACAATCCGTTTATCTTTCTGTCCTTAGTGCTTCGGTAGACCTGACACCTCTTATTTGTAGAATCAGGTGGCCATTTTCACCAAAAACATGATCCAGAACTTGGCTCACTGTATATCTCCTCATTTTTGAATACTGCAAATAGGAGATGTGCACTCTGCAAGTCACTAACTCTATACTGAATTGACTTCACATGTCTGGATATGCCCGTCTGTTTGTTTCGGTGTTATGCAGGTATAAGGGCAAAAAAAGTCAAAATGAGAACGCCCCCAAGAGCTCACATGATTGGGAGAGGGGCTGACTGTCATTGTGTTGGCTGACAGTGCACTTATGATTTCAGTTTTGGCTCTAGTTATTGTTTTTTACATCTTATTCTATAACCGGGTCGAAAACGACCCTAACACCACCAGTGTTATAATTTCCACCAGAGCATTTTATAATTAAGTGAAACATTTTTATTTTTTTTTATTTTGTTGAAATAGAGGTTCCTGACAAAGTCAAGAAATTTTGATGCAATAAACAAAATGTAAGTGGTTCTTTTATGCATTTGAAAACCAAAACGGGTCGGTGGCGACCCTAACACGAGAGGAAGGTTAATGTGCTTCTTCTTGAGCCACTCCTTTGTTGCCTTTGCTGTATTTTTAGGGTCATCGGCGTGCTGGAAGACCCATCCACGACCCATTTTTACGGACCTGGCTGAGAGAAAGAGGTTGTCACCTAGTATTTCATGGTACATGGTCCCATCCATAGTTCCCTCGATGCAATGAAGTCCACCTGACCCCTTAGAAGAGAAACACCCCCAAAGCATAATGCTTCAACCTCCATGCTTGACTGTGGGGTTGGTGTTCTTGGGGTCATAATAAGAATTTCTCTTCCTCCAAGCATGGCGAGTCACTATGATACCAAAGAACTTGATTTTGTTCTAATCTGACCACATCACCTTCTCCCAAGCATTCTCTGAGTTGTTCAGGTGTTCATTGGCAAACTTCAGACTGTCCCTTCTTGAGCAGGGGGACCTTACGGGCACTACAGGATTTCAATCCATTACGGCATAGTGTGTTACCAATGGCTTTCTTGGTGACTGTGGTCCCAGCTGCCTTGGGATCGTAAACAAGCTCCTCACATGTAGATCTAGGGCTGATCCCTCACCTTTTTCATGATCATTGATACCCCACGAGGTGAGATCTTGCATGGAGCCCCAGACTGAGGGAGATTGATGGTCATTTTGTGTTTCTTTCATTTTCAAATAATCGCACAACAGTTGTCTCCTTCTCACCCAGCTTCTCGCCAATGGTCTTGTAGTCTATTCCGGCCTTGTGCAGGTTTACTATCTTGTACCTGATGTCCTTGGACAGCTCTTTGGTCTTGCCCATGATGGAGATGTTGGAGTTTGATTTATTGACTCTGTGGCCAGGTGTATTTTATACAGGTAACAAGTTGAGACAGGTGTGTTTTATACAGGAAACTAGTTGAGATTAGGAATACTTTTTTAAAGCACGAGGACTAATCTGTGGGAGCCAGAAATCTTCATGGCTGGTAGGGGATCAAATACTTATTTCACTCCATGAAATGCAAAATAATTTCTACCTTTTTTAATGTGATTTTCTAAATTTTTACTTTTTGATATTCTGTCTATCACTGTTAAAATAAACCTAGCTTTAAAATTATAGACCGGTCATTTATTTGTAAGTGGGAGGGATCAAATACTTCTTTCCTCTACTGTCTCGAATAAAGCATAAAAAATTCCAAACCAAAAATCTTGATAAATAAATGTAATAAAATAATCCCAGAGTAAATCATCGCAGGATGTAGAAAAAATATATACTGTGTTAGTCCAGGGAGAGCAGTGTATTGGCACTTGTAGAAAAAAACTTATAGACCTTCAGAGACTGCAAAACATGGGTGGGACACAGAGGGAGGGGCGCTACGGGCATTGCAATGTCATGCTGAGATTGATTTAAATTGCAAATGATACAGTTCTTGGTTATTGTGCAACACTAGGACATATTTTTAATTGGGTTACAGTTATGTTTTGGAATTTTAGCTTTTTGGAACAAAAACAAAAGACACCTTACACGAAAAAAATACCCATCAAATCTATTCGATAATGAGACCGATCACCTCTGGCCTAGCTTGGTAACATTTTTTTCATGGTTTTAATAACCAGACTATGCACTAGAGGAGAGTCCGTGTCTTTGTGATATTGTATGCTCCTTCATACAGGCCTTTA
Source organism: Ammodytes marinus (assembly GCF_949987685.1). NCBI lineage: Eukaryota > Metazoa > Chordata > Actinopteri > Uranoscopiformes > Ammodytidae > Ammodytes > Ammodytes marinus. The sequence goes on along the minus strand of NC_137213.1, from coordinate 8,653,936 downwards.
GCCCAACTGTTGCCAATATTAGTAGTTGAGCCTAGCCATTAATTAGCTTAAGTTATTAGTGAGTAGTACTCCGCCATGTTCCCACACACTTCTCTCCTTTCATGGTCATGTTTCTGCTTCATCTGAAATGTTTGTCAATGAGTGTCTGCAGTGACGCATGCCTTCCTTAAAATAAATAATGATTGAAAGCTACTTTAAGTAACAATATAACATTAACATACACACATAATTGTTTTGGCTTATGAAATATGTGTAATATATTGGTATTTAATAGATTGCTGAAAGCTGATACCCAAGTGTTGTGAACAGCTTAGTGGGCATGATGTCCGAAACGTATCATTTACACATTTGTAACAACAGGTTTTAATTCCGGTCGTTAATAGGTGTCAAATCTGTTTAACGCAGGATAATAAAGATTAATTCAACTACAATAATACCTTGAAACCATGAAGTTTTAAAAGAAAGCTTTTGTTGCTCATCACCTAAAGGCCAAACATGCTTTTTTCTAATGACCTTATGTAGTGTCACTCCTCTAAGCGTTACTTTGAAAGCCATTTCCCCCACCGGCTAAATTCCTGAGAGGAGTTAGTGAAGACGGAACATTGCTGACCCACCTCAACTAAACTCTGTCATTACAGTCAACCTACGACATGATCAAGGAGCCTGGGTTGGACTAGGACATGTGTGTGTGTGTGTACTAATGTGAACGTGCCAATGGGAGCGCCAGAGGTACGAATTCCAATTGGCACAGCAGGGGATGGGTGTTGGCTAGACTGTCAGTCTGGTGATAACTGGGTGAAGAGACGTATTACTCATAAAAAAAGATAAAAAAAAATCTTTCCCCATTTCTCTGTCTATTTTCCATTCAGATTGTACTTCGTAACAAAGTATCGGATAAGGCTTGCCACGATTATTTTTGTGAGAGGAGAGAAACGTATTAATTAGCCTTACCTTTCAATGCAGTGTCCATTGATGCATGTTGAGCTTATGGCCATATTCAAATCTACCTTGACGTTAATTAATGTACCACTACAATTTCGACTACACCCTCTGAGAATCTGTGTTTGGAGGAGCTAGGAATTTAAATTGAGCGGGACCGGTTGAGAGAAAGAGGTATTTAAAGTGAATTGGCCGAGTAATTACGGCTTAAAGTAAAGGGTGTTTACTCACCTGGTACCTGCTCAGAGGCTGTTTGTTGGTATCCGTGGTGATGTCGTGTGATTTGAGAAGGGGAAAGAACTTGAGTCATTTCTCAATGGTGAATTAAAAAATGACATGGGACAACATTTAAGGAAAATTTGGCTACAGACAGATTTCACTGTCTGCCTACAGACAGTGAAATCAAGCTATACTGGCATCTTTTAAATGATGCATGTGATTTTGAGATCTGTCAGAAAGCTATTTCTACTGAGATAACAAACTGGTTACCAATCCTTGCATGTTGGCTTCATGCTTTCCTTTCTTGCATCAGACATTCAAAAGATTGGCAGTACATTGGCTGATGAAAGTTTGTAGTTGCGTCATGCGTGGTGAGTGGGCACAGGGAAAAATGCAGCCCGGTCGGAGAAGCACGTTTAGCTGACGACATCAAAGAGTCTGGTTGAGTTATTAATCACTTTGTGGGAAATAATACAATAGTGTTTTTTTGTGTTGTTGTTGTGAAACCCATATTCCAATTTGATTGCTTCATAAAGCAAAACAGGGATGTGTTAAAACTAAAGAAACCTTCAAGTTATCATCCTTGTAAACATATGATACCAACGCATGGAGCTCGCGTTAGCGTGATTGGCTAGCTAGCTGCAGTTGATACTTTTTTCCTTGTCACCGTTGTCAGTGCAGCCGACACTGTCGACAGTTTTGAATGAAAAGTCTGCTTTTGTCTGAAATCACGGGCCCATCGTTTTGATAAATTACTACTTTTTGCAATTGGTGAATCTGTCAACTTTCGGCTATGTGCATGATTCCCATAGCTGTTTTAAACACAGACTAGTTTGCCCTTGATCAACTCTCCTCAAGTGTGTGTCCATGATACAATACAGTAGGTTCAACCTGATACCAACGGTGACAAAAGGCAGGAAGGGTGAAGGCATTAATGTCCTGCATGGTAGGGAGAGGAAAAGGCTTATGACGCTGGTACAGTATGATCTTGTATGTTCAGCCAACAGCCACAAAGCTCAGGAAATTTAGAGAACCACACCAAAGTTGAACTTCTGCTCATCTTTGCTCTGAGCATTTCCCTCATTTAAGAGCTATACCTATCTACCCCAGTGTAGGCCCACTGTACTGAGGAAAATATACCCGGAAAGTAGCTGTAACACTGAAACTGCATAGTGCACCCTTAATCGCATGCCATCGCAACATGCGACCCCTGTCCCCTTATGATACCCTTAATAGGCAGGCTGGAGGCTGACTGTAATGAAAGTGAGATTCCGAGTCTTGTGATTAGACGGTGTCAGTGTTTGGTCCCACCTGTGCTCCTCGCTCAACCCAAGTTGGATGTTTGTGACAAGACAGATAACCGACACAGTGATTTTCATCGGGCCGTTGAGCACTCAGTCAACATGACCTGTTGGACACCTGAGCTGAGCTTTGTTCTGTCACTCTGTGGCTCCCAGTAGGCTTAACATCATCCACACCCAGACTCACACACATGGACATGTTCACTTATAGGATGGAGAAATGTACTGTACATACACATCCAAATACACACAAATAGACAAACGTGCGTGCATATACAGTATATGCACACACATACAAACACACACACACACACACATAGTGAACAGCCATGCACACCTAATTGGCACTGTACACGCACTCTCCTATAGACACAAACTTGCACTCATAAATTCACAGAGAAGCCGGACAAACCCACAAATCCACTCATGCAAACTGCATACACACATGGTTGAATAATGTACAATCCTGAAAAATGGAAATACAGATGGACAGACAAACCTGCATGAATTAATTTTCTCACCATTCCCGTTTGAGTGGGGTGGGGGAAGTGGAACTGACTACCCAGGGCCCAAAATAGTGTGTGTGTGTGTGTGGGGGGGGGGGGGGGGGGGGAGGAGGCTCAAAAAGCCTGAGAAAGTATTAAACATTTGCTGATGGATGTGGTATTGTTATGGCTCTCTTAAAAAAAGGAGAAAATCTTCTTACCAAAAGAGAAAATAATGAAAGGAAAGAGAAGAGAAGGAAACGGCCGACAACAGCTGTCAAATTGGTGAACAAAAAAAATATGAAAAAACAAGAAAACCTAATTTAACCATAGTTACGTTATTTTCGGCTACAATACGATATTGAATTTGTTGCTACCTGGGGTAATTTCAAACTGTGTAGACTTCACACCATATATCTGATTAGCATTGTTATTACACTTAGTGCACAGATTCATGGGAAAAGTTGTGGGCTCAATTATTCATACAATAATTAAAACATGTAAATAATTTGACATGGATGCATGGAGAAAAGGGGCCCACCGAGACTAGTTATGTATGGGGCCAAGAGTAATGTGTAAACGGCCCTGTCTCTCACTTACTTATAAGCTTGGCTAAGTACACACAGAAAGGACCCTGCCCTCTCGTATTGACTCTGCTTACAGTATATTGTTTCTGTTGTAACCTGACTGTTACTTTAGCGCTTCTTTACACACCTTGATCCCCACATTGGAGATTACTGCCAGCCTTTGCTGTTGACTTTGCGCTGTTTTCAAGTTGTCTTACACATCCCGAGTTGTAGCCTCTTTGTTATCGATGGGTGTGTAAATACGGTAGGCCCTCTGAAGGCGAACGCGGAGGGACAAGTTTGAGCTTAAGTTGCATGGTGTTGTCCTGTGTGTGTGTGTGTGTGTGAGATGTGGTACATGGAATATTTTGCCTGGCATCCATCTCTCATAGATCACTTCACACATATTGAATATTACACGTTATTTAAAGATATTTTTTTGAGGCATTTTTATGCTTTTTTTTTATTGATAGTGCAGAGAGACAGAGGTGAAATGGGGCAGAGGTTGCAACGAGAGGGGAGTGACATGCAGAGAACGACCGCGGGTGGGAATCGAACCCGGGTCTGCTGCTGGGCCCGGCCCGGGAGGGGGACGCCTTACCAACTGAACTAAAGGCGCCCCCAAATATTACACGTTATTGACATTGTTTGATATTTTGGGAAATAGGATTATTAGCTTTTTTTACTGAAAGCTAGATGAGAAGACAAATTCCCACTTGGTTCACTGAAAGCAATGGGAAACAGTTATAGATATACACTGTGTGCAAACATTTTAAGCAAGTTGTATTTTTGAGGATTCATTTTATTATTGAACAACTACAGTGCTCTCAGTCAATCCAAAATGTTAATGAACCTAAACCTGAATGTTTACGAAAGTAAAAGTGAGGTTTTGTCTTTCTTACGAGAATATATATATATGTTTTGCTATTATTAGGCAACTATTAGTATGCAGAATTATTCTGCAACTAAATAAAAAAACTAAAATGTTCTAATCTCACTTGTTTATTTTCATCTGTTAAAGTGAGAATAATAAAACAACTCAAAATGTACAAACAAAAAAAATCAGTGACCAATATAGCCACCCTTCTTTTCAATAACTGTCACAAGCCTTCAATTCATGGAGTCTGTCAGTTTCTTGATCTGTTGACGATCATCTGTTGACTTTTTGTGCAGCAGCAACCACAGCCTCCCAGACACTGTTCCGAGAGGTGTACTGATTTCCTTCACTGTAAATATCCCGTTTAAGCAGGGCCCACAGGTTCTCAATAGGGTTTAAGTCAGGTGAGGAAGGGGGTCATGTCATATTTTTTTCATCCTTAAGGCCTTTACTGGCTAGCCATGCAATTGAGTACTTTGATGCATGTGATGGAGCATTGTCCTGCATAAAAAAATCATGGTCTTCTTGAAAGATGCAGACTTTTTCCTGTACCACTGCTTGAAGAAAGTATCTTCTAGAAACTGGCAGTAGGTTTGGGAGTTGATTTTGAGGCCATCTTCAACCCGAAAAGGTCCAACTAGCTCATCTTTAATAATACCAGCCCATACCAGTATCCCACCTCCACCTTGCTGGCGTCTGAGTCGAAGTGGAGCTCTGTGTCCGTTACTGATCCAGCCACGGGCCCATCCATCTGGTCCATCAAGAGTCACTCTCATCAGTCCATAAAACCTTTGAAAAATCTGTCTTCAGATATTTCTTGGCCCGGTCTTGACGTTTCAACTTGTGTGTTTTGTTCAGTGGTGGTCGGGTTTCAGCCTTCCTTACCTTGGCCATGTCTCTAAGCACTGAACACCTTGTACTTCTGAGCACTCCAGGTAGGTTGCAGTTCTGGAATATGGTTGCACTGGAGGATAATGGTGTTCCTGTAGCTTCACGTTTGATTCTTCTCAAATCTTTGGCAGTTGATTTGCGTTTTTTTTTTTCTCATTACATTTCTTGCGACCCTGTTGGCTATTTTCAACAAAACGTTTGATGGTCCTGTGGTCACGCTCCAATATCTTAGCAATTTCAAGAGTGCTGCATCCCTCTGAAAGACTTTTTCAAAATGTTTGACTTTTCAGAGTCCGTTAAATCTCTTTTTTTGCCCATTTTGCCCGAGGAAGAGAAGCTGCCTATTAGTTATGAATACCTTGATATAGAGTATTGATCTCCTTAGGCCACACCCTCACTCATTACACAAATACACATTACCTGGTGTGCTTGAATGTAATAAGCACTCAAGTTTATACAGCTTAAGCATATGCATAAAAATTATGATATGGCCAAAATACTCACTCGCCTTAGTGAGTGCGCTTTAGAAGATCAGGTATGGTTCACAAAGCCATACATCAACATCAGAAACCATGCATGCCTCTTTATCAAGCACAATGCTTTATTCACTACAATAAACAAGTCCTGATAGACGGACTGACTGTGGTGTGTGTGTTCCATCTCCTGCAGTGTTATTTGCTGTTATCCCAGGACTCTGGGGGTGTTTGATATGGTCCCCTGCGGTGCCCTCTTTAGACCCTCTTTAGCTCCCGGTGGGGCGGCCCAAAGGCGAGGGGCAAGCATGTGATTGTAGACCCCCGCGGTGGTGGGAATGAGGGGCCTGCCTTCCCCCCAATTACACCCTGCCCAGCCCCATGAAACGCACAGCTTTACGGCTCTTATCCAATACGAACCCCAGGCAATAGAGGACATGGAGAATGGGGCAGCAGCAGGTAGTAATGGAGCTTAAATGGCAACAGGCATTCCACAGTGTGAGGCCTCTCCCACCGCTGGAGACAGGTAGGGCGACAGGTGAGGGATGGATGCTATAGGGTGCACACACACAGGCACACGGGAACACAGACACAGCAAAACATGTCTGAGCAAGCACCGGCGCACACACACACACACACACACACACACACACACACACACACACACACACTTACCCCTCTGTGGGCCAATCATTGTCTATGTTACAAAAATTATGAATTTACTACCATGTTACATTACCTGTAATGCAAATGTATTTTTGTTTCTTGGAAAATGACTAGAGTTAAGGCTAGACACTGCAGGTGAATAGGGTCAAATGTTTAACTTATAGATATCATCATGGAGCTATGACAGGTGATTACTGACATTAAAGCAATTTATTTTTTGCATTACCATTTTTTTCAGAATTTGAATAAATATGGAAATTTGGCAATAACCGACATCATTTTAAAGACCAAAGCCAAGATAAAGCCAGAGTTCAAATCTGCATGTCATTTTTACAACATATTATACTAGAACGTTTTTACAGAATAGAATTTGGGTACAGCCTGTCTCGATTTTTTTTTTTATCTAAAAATACTATGTCCAGGTCTTGAAAATGCATTTTCAGCATGTTCGAAGACGAATATGTTCCCAAAATTAATTACCAACTTATGAACAAACCCCTTTCCACTAACTTTTAAAATGGTACTAATAAAGATATTGGAAGTTAGTTGATGTAAATGCTTTGGAAGTTGAGCTTTTTGGGTATTGAAGTGTTGCGATAATGGCTGTTGGTTGTAGGAGATTTAACCAGATGTTAAAAGACAAGGTTTAGTAAAATAAATACCTAAATGTGCTGTACATTTTGAACCTTTTATTTATACTAGTATGAAAAAAGACATAGCAAAATAGCCCAAAATCTAAAAATGTATTTGCTTACAGTAGCTCGCGTTAAATACACATCTTGACAACAAAAAACAAGTATTACTATTATGGATTCCTAAAGTGATAGTATGTGACTATGTAACTTTTTATTTGTCTTCCTTCATATCAATCTTAACCCAGAAAAGGAATGGAATTGGTTTGGTACGGTACCAACAGCCCGGGGGGAAGGTTTGGTTAGGCTCCATAACATCTGGTGTGAAACACACTTTGGCAGACCGGGTAGAATGGTGCCATCACACACAGTCATCTCCTTTCCATTGTTCTTCCAGAATTTTACAGTATATTTAAACCAAACATCGGATCGTAAATTGAGCTGTAGGCCATCCATAAATAACGATGGTGATTTTATGGTAGGAGGGACCCCAGGAAAGGGGCAGGACAGGTATTGTAGCCCCTGTTGAGAAGCCCACTGGGCAGCCCCATGAAGCACAGAGGCAGCACAACCAAGTGAAACTGTGACTGTTTCTGTCTTTGATATGAAATCTAGATCATTTTAAGAAGCTAGATTTTAATTTCAAATTAGTCAGATTACAGATATTTCTATACAAATATCATACCTGCAGATAGACATATTAAGAACATAAAATAAATGAGAGAAAAAGTAAAATTAAAGGTACACTATGTAACTTTTGACGTGTAAGAGAAGGGAATATCTTCTAAGGTATGTTCTCATAACCGAATAAAGAACTTTCCTTACAGGAAAATTGGATCCCTGGAACACCTGTTAGAAGTTAGAAAGCTACCTGACAAGTTACTGCTTCACAATTGTTGTTTACAGTAGCAGGTCCCACATTTGTGTTTTAAAGCATATTCTAGTGTTTGTTTCCAGATGCCTCAAAAGGATTTTGTTTTTATTCATGATGGAATTATTCAATACAAAGAATTATATGAAGAGAGCATGTTTTGTTTCTTTGATTGCACAATGCAGTTTCAGGGGAGGTAGATTTGTTAACATTTGCAGAGTCTGCAGCTTGTTCACAAAATATATGTTCTTTACATATAATTCTTAGTATTGAATAATTCTATCATCGTGAATTGAAACAAAATTATTTTGAGGCACCTGGAACTAAATGTAAGACTAAAAATGGTTATAAACACAACTGTGGGCCCTGCTACTGTAAACAACAATAGTGGACTTGTAACTTTTAAGGTAGCCTTTTAAGAAATCCAATTTTCCTGGGAGTAAAGTTTGTTCTTTAAGCTATGAGAATATATCTTACAAAACGTTTATTTCTCTGACACGCCCAAAGTTACATATTGTACCCATTACATATGTCTAAACTGCTCCCTCAGGCACCACGGGTGACTTCCTAAATATGAAAATATTTTGTAGGTTTTGTATTTATGTCCACACGTGTGACTGCACGAGAGGGAAACAGCAGTGAGGATGGGTGTGGGCCAGACCAAAGGGAAAGGTGTTGGCCAGGTAGAGTTGCCCCTGCTGCTATAGCCCACTGAGGAGCCCCATGGGGTAAACTAATCATATCCCATCCCAGCTCCCTCAGGTGTGGGTTTTAATTCTACGCATTGTTCAAATTTTTACTACATATATTTAAATGTGCATTCTTCCCCTGAATGCCTCACGGTAACACGAGCTGCGTGCCATCCATAAATAACGATGGTGATTTTATGGTAGGAGGGACCCGAAGGAAAAGGGCAGGACAGGTGTTGTAGCCCCTGCTGTGAAGCCCACTGGGCAGCCCCGTGAGGTAATAGCGGCACAATGCATTCAAACTGTGACCGTCAGCTATAAATCAAAGCTGTGATCGTGTTTCAAACATGAAGGACGGTGTCTAGAGAAATCTGAATATAAAGTTGAAAATGTGTGTGTGTGTGTGTGTGTGTGTGTGTGTGTGTGTGTGTGTGTGTGTGTGTGTGTGTGTGTGTGTGTGTGTGTGTGTGTGTGTGTGTGTGTGTGTGTGTGTGTGTGTGTGTGTGTGTGTGTGGGGTGGGGGGGGGGGGTAAATAGTCTCTGGGCTGTACCCTGCCAGTAAAAAACATTGCAACATACTATCTTGTCAGTCAGTCTTTGCACACTATTTAGCAGGGCACGATAAGTGTATCACAATTTAAAATCCAGATGGGACACCCCCATGTATAGGGCCATTCATTCATAAACTTTCTGTTGGACTCTAAATATTGCGAAGTAAAGCTAATTCAAGGAAAAATTAAATACAATTTTAATGAAGATACACTGGTCCAAATGAATGGTGTTGGAACAGTCCACCTGCACAGTGAGTCAACCTGAATCTGACTCATGGACATCGTCCACACCCAGAGAAAGACAGTGGCAGGCTGCAGTTTAAACTTGTAGTGCCATTGTGCATGACAACCCAGTGTTTAATCCAGATCAGACTGCTCTCTCTTTCACTCAACCACTCATCAATGAGTAATATAATAAATGGATCACTGCAGGTGTCTTTAATGTTTTTTTTATAAAAATACAGTAAGTGTATATGAATTATAAATAATATATCGTCAGAAAAGAACAAACGACACCTAAATGATCCATTTAATGTGTAGTGGCAACCGTCCCTTTGCAGGACTTACAGTTCTTTGTAGTCGTGCATGCTTTGCGATATGCAGTTGTTCCAAACAATCCAACAAGGAAACGAAGAAGATGGCAAAGGAAATAATTAGACAATGTGTTACATGAATGAAATCCACAGGTACAAAAATGTTTTTCTAGATATCCGGTTTGTCACTTCCTAAACTTATTGACAAAATATATATATTTTTGAATGCCTTCGTGACGGTCTGGCTATATGGTCAGAAAACTGTTGCCCCCGTCCCACTCATTTCATGTTAGCGGGACAAAATTAATTATTGACATAAAGATGAAATACAATATCACATATCATTGACTGCTATAAATCAAAGCAAATACACTACCTAACACAACTGTTCAAACTAGGCACAACATTTAAACATAACCCTCATATTCTCTATGTTTCTAACATAATGTTTGGCCCCCTCACCACTAGAGAATGTAACGGAACTCCCACCACGTAGAGTATAGTGGTGAGGGGAGCTCAGCTTTATTGTTTTTCTTGGCCTGTGATCATCTGCCTGTGATCCTTCTTTCATTTTTCTAATGCCAACTGACCCCTGGCATCAGATCTGCAGTTATGGAAGCACTTCCTCTCTGCCAGGAATTCAGCGAGGCAATTAACAACAACTCTCTCTGATGTCTTATCAAAGTGTGTGTGTGTGTGTGTGTGTGTGTGTGTGTGTGTGTGTGTGTGTGTGTGTGTGTGTGTGTGTGTGTGTGTGTGTGTGTGTGTGTGTGTGTGTGTGTGTGTGTGTGTGTGTGTGTGTGTGTGTGTGTGTGTGTGTGTGTGTGTGTGATCAGGAATAGGAAGAGAGCGGAGGTATTATTGTGACGGTTATGGTGTGGCAGAAACACTAACAGTTGCTTTTGCCAGTGAAGGGAAGCTGGCCAGGACTGTGTTTATAAAGCCACGGGCTAATTGTGCTAATAAACCAAAATGTGCTATAGATCAACATCAGTTTGTTGATGTGAGAGATATAATTCTGGGACGTGTAAACTAAACCTTATCTTGGATTATGTTAGGGTACGTGTAAAACACAACAAAAAATGCTTTGAAACACATCAGAAAATCACTTACAAACTTGAAATGAATACAGTTTGTTGATCTCCATTTATTTATTAACTTTACATAACCAAAGAATGTACTATTTGTATTTAAACTGGGTACTTAGATGTTTCAATCTTCCTAACAATACAATGTCATAAGGCCAAACAAACAATAATGTTTTTCTCACTCCACTTCTGACATATCAGACGGCTGATAGGCATCAGTATACACTCCCAACCTATCCTGTTTTAACTTGACCACATTTAAATATGAATAACCCTTGTAATCAAGGTGTATAAACCCCACGTGATTTCCCATTGTAAACTGGCCACTTGTGATCATTGATGTTACAGTCACAGCCACAGCCAAACAGCCCTGGTCGTAAACTTTGGATTCTCCGGTCATTTGGAGGGCTGGAGCTGTAAAACTGAACTACAGTTACACTGCATGTCTTCTTTAATCTGGCCTGTATCGGGATAACGTAGAATGGTTTCCTCAGGCTTCTTTCATCCATACTGAGTGTCCTGGCTATATAATTAAAAATAATATATAATCAAGATAATTAAAATCAAAACTATTTTCCTTACAAAAAGCATTTCCCATGGAGTCGAATCATGAATGGTTATTTTGTCCAGGTCTGAAGATGTCTCTGAGATGTGTGCCTCCATTCCAATACAATGAAGATCCACAGATTTTCTCAGCATCGGAAAATGACAAAAAGAATAAAATAAAGAAAACAAGAAAAAAATCATTCACAGCAACTTAAGGCACCAGAATTCAGTAAAGTACTAGGGACAGAGAGGAAGAGAGTACAAATTAAGGAAGGACGTTTGCCGTTCATTATGCTTTTAAAGGCCTACTTCACCGGTGGGAATATGAAGGTGTATTGAATTCTGAGATCCTATGTATAAATGTGCAAAAAAAACTGTGACATCACAGTAAGAGAAATGTAGGGTTAGACAGTGAGACCATAAAACACTCTTTCTGCCTTTTCTCAGGCTAGGATGAACCAATTTCAATTTTTTGCACATTTATACTACATAGGATCTCAGAATTCAATACACCTTCATATTCCCACCGGTGAAGTAGGCCTTTAATGAAAAAGGTTTAAATGAGGCTGTAGCCCACTGTCTGCCTTACAATTTTATTTTTCCATTTTTATTTTTTCCTCAAAATGCATCCTCCTTAAATGTTTTTCTCTCCTGTTGCCCTGATAGTCTTCAGTACCAGAAACTATGTATTAGTTCCATTTTTAAATAATTGTTATCTCATTTTGAATATCATTACTCCAAAGTACTATTTCGTCACTCAGTGTGCATACTTGTCTTAAGACAATGATAGTTACAGTAAATATATAATATGGTTTTACGCATTACATCTTGTGAATGTTGGTACCATTTTTCTGCAATGCGCTTCCACATTTAAGAGAACCTATTGTGCAGTATAGAGTGTACCCCTCTCAATACGTTGAAACTACAAAAGCTATAGGCTAAACTAGCTTCATTCAGAAAGTGAAAAGCAGTTGGCTTTGCTTGCTAACGTTAGCAAAGGGATTCCCACTACTTGACATTGCTATTTGTTTCCTTTTATTTCAACACCTGCCAAGTCATTGACAGCTCCTGTCAGCATTGTTGTGTTTGTCCCATATTACAGAAGGTGGTCAAGCTGGTTTTAGCCGGCTGTATTTCATGGTTCCGGCTGTGGTGACGGCAAAACCAGACTGTCAACTTTAGTGATATCCTGTTAAGAAAACAAAACAGGTCCAAAATATTAGCCTTCTCTTGGGAACAGGTTTGGAATGCATTTTGGTGAATGGTATTAGTTGAGAATTATGAATGTGAGAACACATTAAAGGTGCAATATGCAATTTTCTGGGAAGAGGAATGTGTTAACATTTGCGAGAGATTGCAGTTAGTTTACAGAAAGAATTCTCGACATTGAATTCTTATTAATGAATAATTATATCATAAATCAAAATAATTTTTTTGAGGCACTTGGAACCAAACCTAGCTAGGACTAGAATATGTTTAGAAACAAAAATGTGTGCCCTGCTGCTGTAAACAAGTGACAGAGTAACTTTTAAGGTATCTTTCTAACTTCAAAGAGTGTTCCAGGGATCCAATTTTCCTATGAGGAAGTTTTTTTTATTCAGTTATGAGACTCTACCTAAGAACATGTTCACTTCTCTGACACACCCACAATTTCATAGTGCATCTTTATTACAATTAAAGGCTCAGGTAGTAATGAGCGTGAAACTGGACCTCTGGGCACAGATAGCTGTGTATTAGCGCCCCGCTGTTTTCGGTGGAGTCGACTTTCCGGTGCTTACCAGGTGAAATGAGGCGTGGCTCTGGTGAGTCCAGAGTGGGTGGACAGCATATGCCCCCCTATGGAGCTCCTACAGCCTCACCCTTTGTGTCTGTCTCTTTCCCGTGCCATGGAAAACCAGTTGAGGTGCAAAAGAATAGCACCTGTGAATAGCACTGGTATTTCGAAATCAGTATGAAAAACTTGAAATGTTCACTAGCTAAACCTGTTTGTCAAAATACACTATAATAAGAGTGAAAGATTTGAAGCTATAGCACGTAGCTTTTTCAAATGACTGTCAGGTTACCTTCAAGCCATTGGCAAACAAGTTGACACAACGTTGATTCAGCTCCACAAAATGCTCTCTGTATCAACTGTAATCAACTTTGTCAACTAATTTGGCGATGGCTTGAATGTCACCGACAAAAGTTACGCACTAAAGCTTTATTGTCCCTGTGAAAGTGACACAAGCAATTCTCCTTTTAAACATCCGGCACATCCTCTTACTAACAATAATACTTATTATTTTTTATTGCAGTTGAGTGTACGGATATGAACGATAATGTGCAGACGTTACCAAGCTGTTGGTCAGGTTGTGTACCTGAGAAGTCTGCAGTCCTGAGTTTGAAGAGTGCTTTGTCTAGTTGCAAGTCAAACATGAATGCGTGGGAATCCTCAATGGAAGCACAAAGCCTAGACATCCCACATTGAAACATCGCTCTGACTCACATGCTCTTTGATCAGATAGCTCTGCACAGGTGCACACTCAAACAGCTGAGAATCTACTGTCAATTCTCATATAAGAGCCAGAATTCAAATAATGGCAGCATTGGAAACAATAGCAGGGCACACGTCCAACACGTACAAGGCTGGCTACAAACTACTGAGGAGGGGTAGGGTGACCAAAAAGGGAATTTAACATAGGCTACATTTAGCCGAAGGGTTCACATTGGTCTGATGCAGAAGTGGAGTGTTTGCAAATTTGGCCAATAGAAAATATTAAAAAATTATAACGTCCAAAATCCCAAACCCAAAACTGCACATTTTCAAAACAAAAAGACGCATTGTGATTACTTCAATTGTCATATTATAACATACTGTATGATGGGCAGTCAACAAATGTTAAGTTAGGTTAGCGGCTAATGCTAATTCCAACGTTTCCCATATTCCATCTGAAGGCAAAAACTATTAGAGGATCCATGCATTCACCATGATGACACTGATCCATAAACAATACCCAGCATGTTAGTGAAAGGTTACCCTTTGTATCTCTCTGTTGCTGTTGCAGTATCATTTTCCAGAGTATTATGTCTCAGTCAGTATTAGAAATAAAGAATTAGTAAAAAGTGGTATTAGTAATCCTAATCAGCGCTGACTCAACCAATCTCCTACATACAAGCTCTCTCAAAAGTTTAAATATAAAAAATAAATGAAGGGAGAGGTAGATGGACATGTGAGATGCTGTGTAAAGACTGGTTGTATGCAAAGAAGATTCCTTGGAATTGACAGTTGGATTGTAACCAACTGTGACGCTGATGTCACAGTTGGTTACAATCCAACCGTTTACGGGAACACTCTGAAAAAAAACAGTGTGATTAACATTGTTTAATATTATGTCTACTCACATAACTATGAATCATGTGTGAAAACGTAACAGTAGGGGAGACAAGGTTGACATGAGCCGCTTTCTTATTTGATTAGTTTTACAGACAAGTTGCATATAAAATAATAGTGACTTTAAGGTTGTTGTGAACAATAATTTATTATTTCTGTTTCAGAACAATGACTCAACCAATACAGTTTGTGCTATAGAGACAGTGCGGAACGCGTCATAATCGGAGGCCACGCCCATCGTGTGGGAAAACAATACACAGCGCTCCATTCACTTTATATTGAATGACACCTGTATTTTGCAAACAAACTTAATAAAAACGTAATATGTCATGCACATACACGTTTCTTCAAAGCCAGAACTCTTGTCTGTCTATACGAGCTGTTTTTGTGAAAAAAATATTGAGTAATTTTCAATATCGAGACAAAACTCTTAACTAATGCATGCTAATGTTAGCCTTCTGCTGTAGGCTAACCCTCACAGGCTTTCTGTCCACGCTATTCTTCTTCCTCATTGCATGATAGAAACAGCAGGCTAACAGTTAATCCAGCCAGTGACAGAGACATTTTAAACGTCCACTTTCTGTCTCAGTGATTGATGACAAACGCGACTCGTTTAGACCCGTGGCAAACGGTATCGAGCCCGAAGTCACTTCCCATGAATGGACCTGAGTCTGTGTGCCGCATACCCAAAAAACTTCTACCACACCAGATAATAAGTGTATTTAGTGTCGGGGTCTCAAAGTTTTCCTCCACTTTGATCCTGGCATCCTCTCTTCTTATCCACCGTTTCCTTCGTAACGGATCACAGCTTTTTCTTGGGTTTACAAACCGTTTTCACTATTTTTTTTACATTTGAATAACTTTTCTTGAGTGTGCAGCTCAACACACAACAGCTTTTATTCATGTTGTGACCGGTTGTGACACTCTGGTCATGAACAACTCAGACGCGAAGTGCATCTCCTCTGCTGACATGTCTCTACGGTGTAATTCCGGTTGCCACTCATTGGCCACAATAGAGAGGGTGCGGTTTCCCGCCAGGTCGGATGGGAAAAATACCTCAATATTGAAAAATACTGAATAATTTTTCACAAAAACAGCTCGTATAGACAGACAAGAGTGGTAGCTTTAAAGAAAGTAACGTTTTTTTTTTGTTAAATGGATGTTTGATTAAGTTTTAATTAAGTTTGTTTGCAGAAGACAGGTCTCCTTCAATACAAAGTGAATGGAACGGTGTTCAACGCTTTCCCCCACGATGGGCGTGGCCTATTTCATGCACTGTCTCTATCGCACAACTTTCCCCAGGTCAGGGGTAAAATGATTATGGGAATGGAGTGAATTGAGCCCCCAGTGGTAAATAGTGCCACGTCAAATGTCGAAATATAAATGACATTAAATAAAACAGTTTTGAGATAAGTTTAAAGTTAATGCCATTCATTCAGAAAGTCATACGTATATGTGTAAAACTGCTTTTATATTGTCTGTCGTGTGTAGTTTAAACTAAATATTCAACACGGACACACATTAACATTGGAACACTTGTAATAGTGTTCAAATATTAACATGTGTAGTGGTGAGTGTATGTGTGGGTGAGCGTGTGTATGGTGACCAATGACTGACCACTTTGAGGCACTGGCTCAACTTGCCCCAACATCACTGGCACATTTTGCATTCTGGTTTTCCTACCAGGTCTCCATGTGCTTGAGTCGAAGATGGCTTGCGTAAAGGCCAGGACACACCAGTCCGACTACCCGAAAATGGAGACTGCCGATTCAGGGAGCTCCAGTCTTCCCGTCGCGGCCGAAAAAGTGCAAAGAACACACCAAACCGACTGCTGACTTTCCGTACGCTCTGCGCTTGTGCGGGACGTAATGTCTCCATAACAGCAGGCGGCGCTAATCTGTTTTGTGGCCTGAAAAAATACGGAAGCCGGAAATGATGGGACGGCTCTCTAGACCACAAACATAGATAGAAATATGTATTTATATTTATGGACCATAAAGAACACAATTTTTAGCAGAGAGTGTCGAGCATGGTGTCGAGCAGTCAACAAGGGTTGATGCATGTGAGTACTCGCTGAACGAAACAAACGAACACATTAAAACGATGGCTAACTGTTGTTAGCTGTTTGTGCTACCCGCCTCACTTCCGGGCTTCACTGATTCGCTAGCCCTCCACAAATCAAATTGCTCAAAAGAAGCCTGACGACATCAACTACGACCGATTTCACGGCACACACCAAACAGATTCGTGTCTCCGTCCCCTCGAAACTCTACGACGGCGATTATCGGGCCCGTGTGTCCTGGCCTTAATGCGAACTACATCTTAATTTGTGGTCACATGAATCTATCACATCTCATCTTATGCACTGGATGAACTTACCCCGTTCTCCCCTACTTATACTGTACGTCATGTATTTCATACATACCCTAAATAATGGATAAAGACAGATGAAAATGTCATAGGCCTACTGTTAAATGTTTTCTAGGCTTCCCTGAATGACTGATTATTGAACCCCTGTTGCAGAAATAATATTTGTAATATTTGTGTTTTGAAAGTGTGATCAGAGAGAGCATTGGCCTGTTGTTAAGTCTGCACACTTCCTCTTTCCAGGGATGGTTTCATGTTTCGTCATGACAGAGAGTTTAGTTTAGTTTAGTTTATTTGTTTATAGTTTCGTGGACAGTCCCCTTTGAGAAGGAGCAGCTTTAGCCTATTTGGCTAATTTCCAGCTGTAGTCCCCGGCCAGTTGTCAGTAGGCAACCTACAATACATAACAGTAATTAAAAAAATACATTACATTTATAATTACAGCAGGCCTGAGCAAGAAGGGGAAAAAGACAAACAAACATATTGCACAGAGTTGGAGCAAGAACAAACAGGCAAGCACAGAGTGAACTCCTTATCAGTCAGCTGGAATGATTTTCCATGGAAGACAGTGTATGTTGGAACTTGGAACACACAAAAACTGCACCGGGTCGAGTCAACATTTTAGTTGTGACCAAACTTAACTGGCTAATTTTTCAAAAACGCTGTTTAAAGTGTGAAACCAACTTCCACGTCCACTTTTGTGAAACTCTCTGTCCACACTATACTGTAAACGCCTGAACCAGTATCTGTTAGGTTAATGTTATTGATTTCTAAATGCTCAGTTTTTCCTTACCTTGTGAAAATATTCAACCTTGTGTTTTCAAATGTGTCCACTTTGGATACTTTGGACATTTTTGCAAAGCTCTGTTTTACGATGAGAATTAAATCAAAATCGTGTTTTCTGTTACCAGTTACCCTTACACATAGTAGGAATTTGGTTCATTGGTGGAAAACAAAATATATGTATCTGTACATTCACACATACATATAAACACACATGTATATATCATAAGCCCCTTTTACACAGCCAGTGAAAGCCGGGAATATGCCGGAATTTCGGCCCTCCCCCCAGCTGTATAAATGCGACCGTTGCGGAATGAGGGAAGAAAGGCGCGAGAGATTGTAACGGGAATTTTACTACCTCGGGCGGTAGTAAGATTCCCGACACAATCAGTTCCGCCTCTCTGTATAAATGCGGCCAGCTTGTTGTTGCGGAACAGGGGGGCGTTTGACGTTCCATAGCCTACGTTCTAAACATGCGACCATGTTAGCGGTTGAAGGACGTGTGTTTAACATTAACCACGGCGGCCTGATATCCAAAAAAACATAAAATCACCAAATAAAAGGAACGGCGTATAATCTAGCTGGTCATAAAGTCCGCTGCTCAATCCAAACCCCCACGCTTCATTTTGCAGAGTGTATGAGTCTATTTCTGCCCAGGGGAAGTTGTACAATGGGAAAGCTAGGCTAAGTTAGGCTAGGCTAAGCTAGGCTGCGACCGGATCGCCGCCGCTATTATTATCCTAAGTCTGAGCGTATATCCACACTTTATTTCTGTCTACAGTAACGTGACTTCACACACTGTGTGTATGTGTATGTGTATGTCTGATTGGCAGATCGCTGCCCTTAGAAAGAGACTCGCTCACAGCCAACCTGTCACACAAACACACACACACACACACACACACACACACACACACACACACACACACACACACACAGAGGTGAAGCAGTGAGCAGCGGAGTGATTTTTGTCAGTTTGGTTAACAGTCCCAGAGATGTTGGACTCAGCGCGTAGCGAGATCAACCGGCACATCACGGGGACAGTAACATACGGCCCTCTTACTGCAAGCTCCAGCACTTCTGCTCTCAATTCACCGGCCAGTGTTGTTGTTGTAAAGCAGCTGACCGGCGCGGCGCTAAATGTTTACGTCACACCTGACGCTGTTTACAAGCACCTCTTTCATTCCAGAGCGCTGTGTAAAAGGGGCTACTGATGCGCCAGCAGGCCGGCGTTGCTTGGATCTCTGTAAATAACACAGAAGCAAGCAAAGCCGGCATTTTGGAGTGATGTTGTTCTGTCAATATGCCGCAATCTCTGTGTAAAAGGGGCTATAGATTGATATATAATGTATACATATAAAACCTATTAACATTATAAAAAGAAACATATGTTAAAATTCAAAAGCTTGAAGAAATTTAAATGAATAACATCAAATATACGGAGATGGTGTCTGTGACATTGGATAAGTATATTTATTAAGTTCACAGCCATAAAATCCACCGTTGTTCAGAGAAGATAAAAACATGTAAGCAAAAGGAATAATCTGTGTTGGTTAGGCCTTTGTCTTCAATAAAATATATCTACTTGTACAGAGATCATTTGGTAAAACTCAACTATATGAGCTGTCACTGTCAGTTTAAAAAGGACAGAACAATGGACGATGATTCAGCCTAATCACCATTAACATAGCACAAAGGTCACGCTTTGTGTGTGTGTGTGTGTGTGTGTGTGTGTGTGTGTGTGTCTGTCTGTTTGTGTTGCAGTAACAATCATTTACACACAACAGCCAACAACCACAGACTCATAGTTGCTTCTTTCATCAGTGAGAAATAATGACTGTTATATTATGTCCTTCTCATGATGCCATTCATCTGTATCACCATGTGTTTTGTTAACAAGCAGCCTACCCATTTATCATCAAGTGTTCCCATCTATCATTTTGATTTGCAGGAGAGTGGAGTACTTGTTCACATTGGTGAAAAACTCTCAGGGTAAATTACAGTCTGAAATGTGAATGGATTTGGTCTGAATGTTTTGTTTGGAAAATTGCCCTGCGAAGGACAAGTGGATCAATTAGAGAGATGGCAGTGGGTAGACTGTCTCATTTACAACAAGAGATTCTATGCAAGAATCCTTGTGATTATTCTAACATTGAATTGTTCCCATACGTACATGCTGTGCCCTTTTTTTCCACTCGTTAAAAAGAGTGCAACATTGAGAACAAAAATGTATCAGCTCCACAAAACTCTCTTTATTTCTCAGGAGGGCAGCGTTTACAAACTGTTGTCACCCCCCGAAATTGGAGCTCGGAAAAATCCCAAGAATTGCCCAACAAATGTTTCAGTTGATACCACTGCAAAAAAAAAAAACCTGGACGTACTACAGAAGGTATAAAATCCATGGGTTATTCATGTGGATGCGCCGACAGTGTTGTTGTAATTACTCAGAATTCCTCGTGGTGGCAACAGAAGTTATGCACTATAGCTTTAAAACTGAAGGTGAAACAGCGGATAAAGAGATGAATTTAGCAGCCGCCCTGCAACAACTGGCTTACATGCTCTCGAATGTATTCACTAATCAACAACATAGAAATATCATACAGCTCAGTTTCAACAGTCAGAGAAAACAATTCTATAGAAAAGTTGTGAAGTTGCAGTTGCAGTTTTTTTATTGACATCCCAAGAGAACCGGATCAAAAGCTCATTAGATTGACAGCAACATTCCTTAGTAGTTAAAGGTTCCACTTTGTGAGAGGGATTAAAAAAGCAGACAGACAGACAGGAGACTTCTGAGGCAGCTGCCGAAACAAAACCGCTTTTATTTCTTTGGAAGGCAAACTGGTAAAAGACAATGGCTTCAAAAAGACCGGACAGGTTTACTCAGCAACGATGCTATGCAAATTAATTTGTTCACTTCTGAGTGAGTTAGTAATTGTTCAAGATTAATGCAGTCAACAGCCACGCCAGCAGGTCCGGCACAATGGATGCTAACATGGTAGAGTCAGTGATTCTGGAGAACAGTTTTTGAACATCTGTGAATATCTCCTCACGATCCGCTACCTGTCCGTACTGTGTGTATGTGCGCGCTGAAAAATAAATCCAGTGTTTATACACCGTCTAGGCTCTGTAAACTGTGATGTAAACAAAAGGTGCCCACCGTAGCTTGCAACATCCCCGTTTACAGAGCCTAGGCCTCAGGGGCTCAACAAAGTAACTAGGATTCCTCCTTTAAAAACCAAAGACGCATGTTATCATATTAAAGGTGTAGGGTGAAAAAGTATCATCTCCTGTTTGTATACAAAATTGCACCAAAGGTTAGGGTTACAATTTAAACAGGGTAAGTGAATGGTTTGGCCTACTGGTAGTGATAGAGGAAAAGCTGGGGATCATTTATGGTAACGTTCATGCCTCTGCATCAAACTTCATGACAATCCACGTGAGAGCTCTCAAGATGTCAGGAAGAAATGTCAACCTGTATGGTGGCTCTGCAGGAAAAGTCAGGGGATTAACTAAGTCTTTAGGACTGATCCTTCAAAAACCACAAATATGTGTGCAAAATGTCATGGCTATCCATCCAACAGTTGTTGAAATATGAATATGAAAAATATTTAAGCTCCTGTAGCTTAAACATACATGCCCTCGGGGTTCAGACGTATTACCGGATTTCTCTGTACAGGAGTACTTTGGGTTAACATGTCACTGAACATCTGTAGTTACGTGTGTGTGTGTGTGTTTGTCCAAGTGCAAATGTGCATGGTTTCTCGGACTTTAAAGGAAGTAACTAGACTACTTTAAAGCTTAAGGATTATTTTGCTTCCGATTGGTTTGACTTGTGAACTTTTTCTTTTTCATCCTGGGGCTCACCCTTGAGAATACACTATACGTGGCAGGCGATGACACTGATAGAAAGAATAGTGTGCTGGATAAAAAGAGGGGGGAAATAGGGAAAAACAATGGGACGTAAAAAGAGTGAAAGAGATCAGAGTGGTGAAAGAAAGATGAAGAAGAGAGGGAGGAGGAAGGAGGGGGGATTAAGGAAGTGAGTGGTGACTCTGGAGGGCTTTGGTTACGTAGGTAGAGAATACAAAGTGTCAAGAAAAAAGAGAGAGAGAACAGGGAGGTCACTCCATCCAGAGAGAGAGAGAGAGAGAGCTGTGTTTCACTGTGGCAGGGTGACAGGTGAGAGCGCCTGGGAGTTAAGAAGGGGTGTAACACACATAAGGGATAACATGTCACCGAGGGCTTATACTCCAAGAAAAACAATGGAAGTTCAAAGGTCACTTCCTCAATAAAAAGAAGAGGAATGATCATACACTTTAGCTTTTTTTTTTTTTTTTTTTTTTTTTCTCAAAGTGCTAGAGTATAGTTTTAGCAGGTGCACAAAATCCAGTGTGCCACAATACACCAAGGTTCTCTTCACTCATTGGTCAAATGGGGTGGGAGCAACAATGTAGTTCCTGAACATGGCAGGTGTGAAAGCACCCTAGAGTTGACTGCTCTTTCATATGTCTTTGCAGTAAACCCTCGTAACCATCAATGTCGCAATAGACTGAAAGTTTTAAAGTTGTTATCTGTTGTATTTGAGCTACGTTGTTGTTTATAGTGGCTGTACATGCAGGTGCTTCTGGACTAGTGTTTTTTTTTCAAAACCTAATTGACTGTATGAAGTCAGCCGTTCTCATCTGTGAACACTGTTTCTGTGTGTTCTGATCCAACATTGTGACCCAGAAGTTATGAGCATAGTACAGGCAGAGAGTCTATGTATCGCTACAGCATCGGCACTCGGCAGTGACATTAAAAACACTAACAGATGTTCTAGAATGCACACAAGTCTGAACTCAATTCTACTGGGTCTGAAGCTCCCATGTCCATGAGTACAATGGAGCACACCACTGCTGGTCACCACAGACCTGAGATACAGAATAACTGGGCAAAACCGCAAATACAGGCGCTTTCATCAATGGATCATATGCTTAACCACCATTGTTTTAACTCACCATTAGATAGATAGGAACTTAACTGATAAAAAACTAGATCACCCTAAACATGCACAGAGCCCGGCTTTGATAAGAGAGTAATTTCAGGCAAAAAAAAACGTGTTATTGAAAACTATGCAATATTTAATAAAAGGGAAACCCTGAAAATATGGATAACAATCTTAAGGACCCGGCAATTAGGTTTGTTTGTGTGATTACTACATGTAGGGAAGATTAGGAATCTTAAGTAAAAGTCTCAGCAATATGTGTAATGCAAGCTAAGTATCTGATGATGCTAGCAAAACCAGGTGATCGTTGTCAGTGTACATCCATGGAAGCCCATTGAAGAGCTCCGGTGTGAAAGGACAAAAATGGCTACGATGACACCTTGAATGGGGCTGAGGCGTGTAAAGAGACATAGCAGGCCGATGCAAGGTGTCCTCTGACTAACTGCTCCTGTCCCCGGGGCACGCGAGGTGTCGAGGGGGCCAAAGGTGAAGGCAATCTGTCAGGCTTGGGTGTAACTCATTCACCTGTCTCAGTTATTAAGTCTCACTCTGACACTGTGCAGTGACTCAGGTGGATACCTTGATCGGCATTTTACCTTTGATGCATTCTGAAAGCTTAGACAAGGGTGGAGATGTATTTTTTTTTCTCAATGTACACCTCTTACACATTTGGAGACACAATTAATAGCACATGAGGACAAGATTTCTAAGGTGCTTTGAGGTTGTGACCCTATGAACAAGTGCTTTTTTGGCAGAGCATGAAAAGCCATTACATGGGTTAATGTACTGATTGCCAGACAACTATGAGGAAGACATTCCTGATCTGGCTTTGATTTTCAGTCTTACATTGAGTTCACCCAGTCCTAGTCTAGGTACAAGTGTCAACATTCACATTATGTAAATGAAACAGTTCCAAAACTGATGACTGCCATTGAGAACATGAAAGAAGAAACTTCTGTACTGTTGAAAGAGAGACAAAAGATATTGTCACAGAAAGGATTAACAGTGGGAAGGTCAGGATGCACAGTTATACCGAACAAAGTAGGAAACAATCCCATCTCGCACACACCAACGCACGCGCGCGACCTGAACCTTAAAGCCAAGTCTTAACCCAGGCAAAATGTCCCGACTTCCCAAAAATGTCCTCACTCCAGTGGTTAAAAGCTTTAAAGCTCCCATATTATACACTTTTCGGTTCTATTATACACCATATTATATGGTCTTAGTGGTCCCTAATACGTTTTTCTTTAATTGTTTGCTGAAAAAAACTTTCAGATAATTTATTGTACTATGCCGATGTTCAGCTAATCTCACAATGGCCTATTTTTTAAAAAGAGCTGCAGCTCCCCTCGTAAATATACAATCTTTGAGCTGCCCCCGCCCCCTGTCCGGAAGCGAAGCCAGATACGCCTCGCCCTCTGTCTGTCAGGGCCGTGGACCAATAAGAAATAGGGGTGTGGGCTGCACAGTGGAAGCTTCTGGTTTTCCAGTTTGTGAGGTCAGAAAAGGGGAAAATTCTGACTGGAGTATATTGGGGGGGAGGGGTGGGGGTTTCAGAAAGGGGGAGAGTGAGAACAGGAGAGATTGTTATTTTGTTTTATATTTTGGCAGTCTCTAGGCACACCGTGGACCCATGGATATGTTAGAACACATTTAAAAAGTGCTTTTAGCATAATATGGGACCTTTAATTGGTCCTCACAGAGACTCTTGTACAAGTACACACACACACACACAACCACTTTTAACGGTCCAGAAAACCAACTTTACTGGTTATCCAGTCCTAACATTTGGCCTGAAGTAACTGTATATTTATGTATTCTACACACACACACACACACACTATATTTCCTTTGGAAATAATCCAAAATCAGCTCATCTCGTTTTACACTGCAACAAACTTACAAAACAACAGCAGTGAAAGGCAACTGGCTTCTGTTACTGTGTGTGTCTGTGTGTGTGTGTGTGTGTGTGTGTGTGTGTGTGTGCGTGTGTGTGTGTTCGTGATAACCTGTCTGTTTGGAAGGGGTATATGGTTTCAAATGAGGACAAGCTCCCGTATAAAGAACCAATGAGTCCCATCTGCCTGGGGAGGGCCCGGGGCGTTAGAGCAGAGAAAGGTTCCAGCCACAAACAGTTAGCCGTTGTTGGGCCTCTAGGGAGGAATTGTAGTAAGGTTGCACCAGCCTGAAGTGCACATTGCATATTTTATATTACGTGCTCTTCCAAACATACCTGTCTTTCGCCTTATGTTTTGTGGTTGAGTCCTTTTGACAGAACTGACAATTCGATATACAGTAGTTGTAAAAGCAAACGGGCACAAATAATTTCACAGACAAAACAATTATTTTTTATATTTCCTTGTGGTTTTTATACTTAGCTCAAATGAAGCATGCCGTTGTAGCTAGAGCAACTAACAATTTAATTGAAAAAACTGTAGTGGTGAAGTGGAATAACACAACAATGACTGAATGTAGGTGTACATGTTGAAAAAAAAGCAGCATTGCGGTTGTTTTGGGTTCATAAAAGCTGTTCCTCTGAAAACAATTGGCTGTACGTACAAAGAATGTGAATGAGAGCTTAAACAGGAATGACTGGGGCAGTGAGACCTGAACAATGTGCTTAAAGACGCTAAAATACTTCAAAGTGCTGAGGGGGGAAACTGTATACTGTAACTCTGAGTGTTTTACTACTTGTGCCATTTGAACATTGCACAGGTATTCGTTTCAATGTTAAAATGAAAATATCGATACGAGCATTAGTTAATGTAATTTTCATCCAGTATTTGCGTTATGGTTCTTTATTCCTATACATCTGATCAGAAATAGAGCTTGATGTGGTTATTTTTCCTTTTCAAATGAGCTGCGAAACACCAGCACAGTTACACTTGTGCAGTTAGTACAATGGTATGATATGTATTTCAGAGTTCAGGTGTATTGGTATTGCATGGATACAAATGAACATAATTCCCTCTCATGCAACTGACTGTCAGTCATCGCCAGACGACAACTCCCATATTAGACCATCCCAAAACCCCAGATTTATCTTTCCTGACAAACTTTTGCCATTCTTGCAACAATTATCTGTGCATGGAAACAATGTTAGCGTTACCTCCTATGTAAATACGTGGAACACCAAGTTTTATCTAGTCAATCAAGCTCTTTCAAGTGACAGATAGAGCCTATCCCCAAGATGCACTGAGTAAGTGTCAGGGAAGTATGCCAAACAGGTCACCAGTCACAAGGGTTACATACCAACGGACGCTGTCACACTCACTTTTAAGCCTACAGGCCTTTTGTTAAAGTTAAATTGGCCCGATATACAGGTCCGTAGAAAGCAAATTGAGAAAAGTCACGCATGCAGAAGTGGCTGGACCTTCCCTTTTGTGAGCCGTCATTACTAATCCATGAGTCACATTGCTGCCCCTAAAGCTCATCATATCTGGACCAACAATCAGTTTGTTTACACTTTACAAAGTACAGGACTTAGATTTATTTTCAACGATCAGGATTTTTGGTTTCGTTCCTATTATAATGATGTTAAACAGAAACAAGATAAAATCCCCCCTCCTCAGATAGCCTTCTGTACAAGCTCTGGTTCTGCCATTGAAATCTGGCTTGATGTTCAACAGGTGTATCTGTGGCTGCATTCCAAATGGCATTCTCTTTCTTTTTTTCTATTCTACACACTACAGCTGATCATAAAATATATAGTTAGCATGCATTAGGCATACAATTGGGACGTACTTTTACTTATTTATTTCATCATAGCATTGCGCCTTGATCTTGCCTCTTGCATATCCGCCGAATCCCCTGTTGTTTTCATACGGAGGCTCCGTCGATGTGAGTGTGAGGTTAACATAAAATGGAAGTAAATGAGTGTCATCGGATTTTGAAAATAAAAAGCTATTGAATTTTAAGCACTGAATATTTATCTGAATTTTTTGCAGCATTGGAATAATGTATCTGATTTTTTTGTCTCTGAATGCTAACCATTATATTCTTCCCTACTGTATATAGAAACATGTTTGTACTCACCCAAGCACCATATCGTTACTTGCGTTGCCGTTTGACATGGCTAAAACCTGATTTGCCTTCCTGCATCAGTCAGGGGTATCCAAGGCAACAAGCTAAAATTCCCACTGGCTCTCTTTGTTTGAACGCGATCTAGCATCTATGATCGATTGCTCTTCCTTGGGTCCCCAAAGTTTTACTCTGAATTTCATACATGGGATTTTGCAGTTGAATTTAGCACGTTGAACTTTTTAACGTTGAATATTTGATTTTGAATTTGAGAACATTGTAAAATAAATGTGAACATTTGTTGTTTTAAATGTAATGTTAAATTCAGAGGCAAAAAATTCAGATATATTATTTCAATGTGGCAAAAAATTCAGATACTTTATTTCAATGCATACATATTCAGTGCTTAAAATTCAATGGCTTTTTATTTTCAAAATCCGATGACACTCATTTACTTCCATAACTTAATCTATTAATATACAAAGTGTATTGCATCTCATCTGGATTGTATGCAGGCATTAGGCACTGGAGATAACAAGTGTAAATGGGAACCAATATTTGATAAAGATTGCTGGCTGATACAAAGGCGCATGAAAGCATCAGTATGTTGTGCAAAAAATAACACAAACAAAGGCATTGCAACATACTTTTATCTTAGCTTCTCTACTGCAGTATGTCTTAACACCTGTGTCTCTACGGGAAATCTTCATCATATCTTTCGGCGATCAAGAGTTTGGCAGTTGGACTGTTTTTTTCCCCCTGTCAGTCCAAACAATGACATAAACATACAGTATAAGGGCAGATTTCACAGCTAGATGCACTCAAATCAACACCACAGCATTAGTCAGTGCAGGTCCTGTGCCAGTGATTTAGTTCAGCTGTTTGCGACATGCCTTGCTGTGGAAAACAACCCCATGTTGCAAGAAAAGTCACATTATACTCATCTTCTTTTTAATTTAAGATATAGGGAGAGATATTGGCGCGATAACGAGTTGCTGGATTCCATGTAGTTTATATAGCCTAAAGTTTTTTTATTTTTATATAGTATATTTAGTTTCATTTTAATTAGGTGTCAATATCATGAGTGAATATGTGAGAGGGAGGGAGGGACGCCCTGAGATCAGTGCTCTTTGTGCCAGGGTGACTCACTTGTAACTGCAAAGGTTTTTACTCTTTTGTCTAAGGTCCCGTTCTGTCTGCTGTTCTGATCTCTTGGGTGGTGTGCGTGTGTCAAAGTGTCTTTAATGGTATTGCTGTACAGTCTGCACACCCAATCCGTGTTTTAATGGTTTCAGTGTTACACCTTTGCACATCTTAGTACTGTCAGCCCTATCCCACTATTGGCCCAACTGCCTCTCTATCATACTGTATCTGTGTGCCAGCCTCCAGTAACACACTGCAAGCTTAAGTTAATATGTTTACCCTGTGGTTGTGCACACCGTCATCTGCCCTGTTCCATCAGTACTAATGCTGTAATCGACTGTTGGTTTGTTCTCTTCATGTGGTCGCAGCGAGCGATGCTATCAGCAAACCACAGGCGCCATTTCAGGACCCAACCAAAGGAATGAAGGAGAACTAATTAAAGAAAAAACAAGCACAACCACAACAACTGCCAATCTGCTTTCTGTCTAAATGTGTGGTCTGTTAATAAGTGACGTACTGTTGCTGTGTGTGTGTGTGTGTGTGTGTGTGTGTGTGTGTGTGTGTGTGTGTGTGTGTGTACTTTTACAGGCATCTCTGTGAGGACCTATTCCAGCTTTTAGCCATTGGAGTGAGGACATTTTTAGGAAGGGAGGACATTTTGCCTGGTCCTCCCTTTTTCAAAGGCATGGTTGAGGTTGGTTGAGACATGGTTTTTAGATTCAGGTTAGATTTAGGTTAAGGTAAGGGTTATTATGAGTACAGGGCTAAGGAATGCTTTATGTGAGTGTCCCTACATAGCTAGAAGTACAAGGGTGTGTGTGTGTGTGTGTGTGTGTAACAGAGATAGAGATTGATGGGTTAGGGTACGTTGCCACCTTTAGAATGATACTATGTCCAGGCCTTGTATTATATAAGTGTACAGTACATCATTGAAAAAATTAGGGCATGGGCAGGTATAAGCAATATTAGTCTTGAGAGGTCTCCTTGGTCAAACCGTGACAGGAGCATGTTGCTATCGTTGAGGATGTTGTGACAGTGTATGATGTGGTCTACTGAACATCAAGCAGAGCGTTAAAGCCGTCAAATGGAACAGTGCCAAAAACACATTTTAAAAACAAACCTTAAAGAGGTATGAGAACATCCCATTCTGGTATACGCCTATGAGCACACAGCACATCTTTAACCACAAACGCAAAAAAAACTGTTGATTAAGTTGTTGTAAGCTTGTGTCCTAAGAAAACAATTAAGCCTGCCAAGCAGATACTGGCTTAAATATTCCATATCCGTTTCCATCAAAGTGAAAGGCACAATTTTAATAACCACTCGAGTGTAAAGTGTTATTTCATGGGGATTAATATTATTTGCCTGGTAAATCATTAGGATTAGTCCTGTTCAAACTAAACACATCACATTCTGTCCTGACGGTGAGAATCAGATGGAAAATTGTGCACACGCTACTTGAGACTACGTAAGGCCTCTTGTTATAGAGATCATGGAATTCCCTTTATCAAACACTGATACTGCTGATGGCCTTAATTGAACAGCATGTCAGCCACTTTTCAGGAGACCATCTGTGTCTACACAGGATGCTTTAAGGCACAGTACAGTAATGAGGTTTTGCGCTCAGAGTCCAACAAACAATAACTGCAGTCAGTATATTAAAAAGTTATAAACTAGATATTCCTACATTAGACAGCCTGCGTACACAGATAGATTTATTTTAAAAAGTATCTATGTCCAGCATGTGAACTGCTCTTGTGTCGACATGCCATTGGTTTAAACATCAAATTGCCTGCTTCCGAATAACGACACGTTTGTGCCTGTGTTGAAATTGCTAATCTTTTTTATATCCAATTATTCCACTTATTCAAACTGTTTCCCATTGATACAATTGAGAAGAATGTTCAAAAATGCCCATTTGAACCTTTACAAACTCATACACATCCATTATGTCCTCTACTGTAGAAACCTGTAACACTTTATTGAGACCTTGTCAGATCGTAAAGGGATAGTTCAGTGTTTTTAAAGTGGGGTTGTATGGGGTTCTTAAGCATAGTTGTTATGTTACCTAATGGAGATAGCGATCAGTGCAGTGACAATAAGGAGTTTAGGGGAGACGTCGCTGTGTACAGACAGGGCCGGGGAAAAACCTTTTTTTCTCCACATATATAAATGCTGACGTAAAATCTAAATAACCATTCAACTGTACACTCAACTGATATTTTTTCCACAGTTTTAGTTTGCCACCAGAGAGCCGTTTATTTCTGCAGCCTATCACTCCGCCAATCAGCGTCTCTAGCTATACTGCAAATTATTCAAGAGACACAAGAAAACTAAGATAAACGGCTTGTTTGGCGGCAAACTAAAGCTGTGGAAAAAAATCCAAGTAGTGGTAGAAGTATTACACGCCACTGGTTATGCTGAGATACGTAATACGATTTTGAGTCATCACCAAGAACATCAATGTGACCATCCATAGACACACAAGAACGATAAAGTACATGATCGAAGGAATGAATAAATAGAACATTTTGGAAGACAAAGAGGTGGCAAGCTCTCAGACTTTATGTCGTTTGAATGCAAAAGCCCAACGTTTCAGATTGGCTGTTATCTGTCCTAGCAAAGTCAGTGGAAAAATCCCAACATTTATGCCAGGGCAACAGCAGGTGCTAGTTCTGGCTAGCAAACGGCAAACTTGTTTTTTTTCTTTCAATAATGAACTGAAACAAAGTGTTCAAATCATTCAAACTAGACCTTCGTTAACCAAATGGCTTTTCTTACAAGGGTTAAGTAGACTAATCTGTGGTGGGCAGTCCAGACAGAGGAGAAGGCCATGTGAGATAGCGCCGTCTCTCTAACGGACATGCAAGAGGTTAGAGTGTGATAAGAGCTGTGAAGAAGTGTCCAGCCCTCAGTGTGTACTATGGATGAGCTGATAGCACGGAGCAACACACAAGATTCTAAGAAAACATGACAGAGAACATGTAGAGCGCCATGTACTGGAATCATTTTTGTACATACTTTTTTTGTGGATATGTATAGTTGTGTTTGTCTATTGGATGTGATATTAGGCTGATAAGGCATGTTTGCAGTCTCATGGGGGTGAAGGCATATCTGAAAGTTTGCAGAGGTTAGGGTTTTATTAAAATGTAAACAGGAAGTAAGCAGTGGAATCGATATCTAGGAATGGAATGAACCTATAACTACTTTAAAATAGAATCAAAAATAGAAAAATAAATAAAGGAAATGGAATAAATTGAATTGTTTTGCCCATATCTGTGGGCTACTGTGGGATTTTATTTATTTAGACCTCCATATCCATCCATGAACTATTATTTGAAAAGGAACACACACACACACACACACACACACACACACACACACACACACACACACACAAAGCAGGAGAGCGTAAATGGTCTCCTCTAAATTAAGTTCATGTATAACAAATATTTGGCAGCGAAAGTGTTTCATAGAGTATTTAATTAAATTGTCTGTGAACATATCCATGCAGCCATTACATTCAGCAAGTCCTCCAAATTAAACAACAAAAGGTACACAGCTTTTTAGTCTGATGCCTGCAGGACAACATCTGTTTTCTGTGCTAATCTAAAATTAGCAACAAACAAAAATGTTTTATGACACGACTGTGCCATTAAAAAGGTTTGGTTTGGTTGAGAAAATACTTTTTGGAATAACCTGCTTTTTTCCAAAGTGTGAAGGGGGTGCTGAATGAAACCACCAAATGACCCAGAAACTGAAAAGGCGTTATCAGTATTTACATAAATCATTCATGATTTGACACCTGTTAAATCTTCACTTGATAAATGCACCAATAAATGCAAAGCTATGGTAGCACTGGAAAGAGGTCAACGTGTGCGTGTGTGTGTGTGCGTTGTGAGGATTCCTGAGTGTGTGTGTGTGTGCAGCAGGCAAGTGATATAGTGCCGTGCTCACTACCTCTTCGGTGGAGTTTGCTCTTTAGGTGCTCTTGCTTGTTGAAACAGCCTATTAAAGGTTGGAGACAGGCCTGGTCAAACAACTGTTATCTGAAGTGGACCCCATTAGCCCCGCTAAATGTGACAGCAGAGTGGGGTGAGCATACAGGCAAAAGTCAGTGAGCAGCACATATGATGACAAATTAGGGGGTGAGAAACGCTTGTCAAACCCATTTTGAAAAGGCCAAAAGATGAATGTATATGTCAGCTAAGCCCCGAGCAAAAACATCCCAGAGACCACCTCGGGCTTTACAACAGAGGTTTACACAGCAGCGAGTGAGGAATTATCCTGTCAGTGTTATAGGCCCCTGTTGTTGGAAATCACTTCATTAGCTTCATATACTGACGAATTAAGAGTTAAATGCCAGTTTACTTTTTCTGGGAAAGACAAACAAACTGATCAATGGTTAGCCCAAAGAAGAGTCCACAAAGTAAATCTCCCTTTCATGGCCAGTGGAGCAGCTACATGTGTTTCTCTTGATGGCTGTGGAGATAAAAGTCTCAGCCGTCTGCTGCCTCAAGACAAAGCAGGGCATACCTATAGTAAAAGAAAATGAAGGAATGAAAACAAACAAGTAATTTCTACCTTTTAGACTACACTTTGTGGTTTTGTCTCCAAAAAGTCCCTGCTGGAGGAAACCTCCTTAAACCATTACATCTTCGAGGTTAAAGCTTTAGTGAGTAACTTTTTCATATAGAGTTATGATGGTAACATTCGAGCCATTGCCAAACAAGTTGACACAAAGTTGACTAAGCCTATTGGCTCCAAAAGACTCCCTCTGTATGTCTCAGCATGGCAGTGTTTACAAACTGGCCTGTGTCCCCTATTCGACTGTAGCTACGCATTATGAACACATATTAACCCTAGGAAAGATTATTCACACTAACAAGTTTATTTGAAGCCTAGTGAGGCCTTCAGCCAGCAGCCGGTCCTCTTCCATCTATGTTCACCAGCTCCGTTTGCACTTCACATACAGTACAGGATGCATTGTCTACTGGTACAGACATATTGCTAATTCAAGGACAACTTGAGGAAATGAGTAGAGAAACACACCCAATGCAGATGCTTCCATATAGAGGTCAAAAGAGGTTACTGAACAGTTTGATGAAGAGTGTGAAGTGATGTGTCTTGAATGCTTCCGTAGTGAAGGGATCCTGTTGAAATGGTGGTTTTAGATCAAAATACATTAAGCCCAATCTTTACTTAAAGATTAAAAACTGGAAAATAGATGTGCTTGCTTCTGGATAGCCATGTGGAACATACAGTACATGTGTCAAATGTGATGATTGATTGGTGCTTTCGATGATGGTGTGTCTGCAAGTGCACTAATTAATCCGTGAGTTTGGTTTGATAACTTTTGCACACTTTTAAACTTGTGTATGTCTAAATGCATGCTTCTGCATTTACAGTAGGATGTGTGATATCCTGGGTTGAGGTGTGTGTGTGTGTGTGCGTGTGCGTTTGCGCCCGTGTGTGTGTGTGTGTGTGTGTGTGTCTCGCTGGATGGCTGCTTGTGAGAAGCTAACACTGGCGCCCCGCTCACTCTTTGAAGGAGGCCCCGCGGCGGTGCAGGGCGTAAATCTCATAATGGCTTCATAATAACAGCCCCATATCTTTTGTGACAGCTAGTTCAAAGGCCAAGCAGGTGTAATGTAGTGTACGCCACAATTCACACTGACAGCACAACAAACAGATTATAGAAAATTGGTTATGAAAAAATCAGGATGGAAACGGGATCGCAGGGATTGGCAGATTGGCACGGTGTGCTGTAGAAAGTGTCAAGGTTTTAAAGGACAGGTTTTGCAGAACAGATAAGTGCTGTGGTTGAAGGCGGACTAACTAGTTAACGTGTTTACAGAATGTTATGACAGCCCAGTGAAAACAATGTTAAATTGTCTGAGGAGCAAGTGAGATATTTAGGTCTGGATTTCATACAAAAAAAATCACTTCAACAGCCTTAAACTGTCCTACCTTTACTCATAAATGTATATACAGTAACGTATGTGTTTAGCTGGATTATTTTAACTCCTTTTAATAATGACAAGAACTTCAATCCATAAAAAGATACAACTTTTTATCAACATGAACGATTGTAACTTGATAGGCAGCTGCTCCACTTTGCAAGATGACACTGATCCATATCTCTGCATTGTTTAGGTGACGGTAAATCTAGCTAGTCAGTGGGACTGTATACTTGCATAAACAGGTGCATCTCAAAACATTTGAATATCAATGAAAAGTAAATAGTTTCCGCAATTGAATTCAAAGTTCAACTTTCATATATTCTCAATTCAAAACACATAAAGTGAAAATAATTTAGAAAAACATACTTTTCAGAAGGTCCACATTACTGTATTATAAATCCTTTTTTTGATTGGTTTCATATAATATTCATATATTTTGAGATACTGGATTTTTTATTCCATGAGCTTTAAGTCGTAATCATCCATATTAAAACAAAAGAAAGACCTGACATGTTTCAGTTTGTGTCGAATAGACGAAAGTTTCACTTTTTGAATCGACTTTTCCAAGATATTCTATTATTTTTTAGATGAACCTGTTTTCATGCCTACTACACCTCTGCTGCGTCAAACAATATTTGCAAAATAATACATAACATCGCTAAGTACAGTATATGAATAAAACAAAGCCCAAAGCAGTGAAACAATTGTAACTGTCAGCCACTTGGCATAGTAACCAATGAGGTTTCCCTTGAAGAAGAGTCCCCATATTGAGGTTTTCAGCAACGTTTAACAATTATGTTTTTCTTATCTTTAAATTATTTGAGCACAACATATTATTGCACCTCAACCAATGTTGCCAAATGCCTTCAAAATGTGTTTTATTGGAAAGCAAAGAAAGGCATTTATTGAGAGACTACTTACGTCAGTGTTCAAAAAGGCAACATTTGGCAACAGATGAAAATGATTGCATCAGACAAAAGATTTTGCATTATTTAATTTTTATCAACCATTTGATCTGTAACAAAGAGTTATACGTACATATTTATTGTTTAAGTTATGAAATATGTGTGTGTGTGTGTGTGTGTGTGTGTGTGTGTGTGTGTGTGTGTGTGTGTGTGTGTGTGTGTGTGTGCAGATGTCCGTCTGTGTCATATCAGTGCCTTACATGAGATCAGATGAAGCAGACATAAAGTCAGTTTCGATGTCAATTGCTAAGATGTTCACACGCTTTCACCACCAGTGCCACAGACACGGCATAGAGAAGGAATTTACATTCTCTGCCAAAATTCAACATTAAATCAAATAATGGGCTCTGTTGCCAGCAGTTGACACCTTAGGCAATACCAAACATATGTGTAAAGCCTTCCAGTATATACCATTGACCAAGTCTGAACCTGTTCACACACCCGGGGGCACAGGGGAACGTGATTTAGCCAAAACAAGCCTCCCTGTAGGACGTCATCAACCAGTGCTGCCGAGATTGTATTAAAGGTGGAGTCAGTCAGCTATTCTGAAGAATGCTTGTTGTCAATTCTGTTTGTCAAAATCAGTGAATATATGAAGATCCGTTACCTGTACATGCTCTGTGTCCCTACAAAACAAATCCAGTGTTAATACACAACCAATGGGCATGTTGCTATAGCTACTGTGAGCCCACTTTGTTATCATACCCTTTCACAGTGCCAAGGCTGTGTATTACCACCATATTTTTTTTTCAAATACACCGACAGTACAGACAGGTTAGCAGTTGGTGAGAAGATATTCACTGATTTTGACAAAAAGGTATTTTGTAAACAAGCGTTCTCCAGAATTGCTGACTCCATCTTCGGTGTTGCTAAAAAAAAACTATAGTAGGCTAGTATATATTTTTTATATCTGCAAAACAGAAATGTATCTCTCTCTTATCTCCCGAAACAAACTCCTCACCTCTCCTCTACTGAAGAGGCTCCCAACCTGGTCCCAGTCACTCATCCCGCTCTGCTCCCCTTTGTCTCTGCTGGGGGTGTGTGTGTGTGTGTGTGTGTGTGTGCGTGAATGGGGGGGGTGTAATTGGCCGAGCCTGATCGGGTGAAAGCAGACCTCTTGTCTGGGGACACAAAACCGTCTCTCTCTGTGTGTCTGCAGCGCCGCAAGGTCAAAAGGACATGCCGTTTTCGGACACACACACACACACACACACACACACTAACACAGACACACACGGAGCTCTCTTCACTCATCCTACAACCCCCACCAATTACTGCTGCTGCTACCTGGGAAAGGTAATTATTTGCTCTCCTGTCTGTCTTCTCGCTTTCAGGGCACTAAGCTGCCAGATCTGAGAAGAAACAGAGACGGGGGAAAAAAAAGTTTGTACCTCACTTTTAATTCCATGTTGGAAGCATTTTTTGAGGACTTTCACAATGTTGAAAACCTTATATTTAAAGTAGTCAAATAGAAAGATGGAAGTATATGTACATTTGAATGTCTTAATTCATCTATTGTGTGGACCCCCAATAAATAATGGTGAGCCTAAATTTACAAAATAAACTGTAAGAAAAAAGTCTGTGGTATAATGCGTTCAAACTGTGTTCTGCGCAGCTTTTGCATGACGCAACCACTCCGCATGCTGTGTCCATCAGCACACGTTTATTAGACAGGATGCACATGCCCACGCATTACAAGTTGTTAACTGTCGAACAGAAGGTGATCAGATCAGATTGACTGCCAGCTGACAGAGGTGCAGTCTGGCCTGTACAAACATGATATGCAGGAAGAGGGCAAACCTAATCCCACAACCGCAGATGCTTAAAAAGACCAGATTTTGGCCAGTTAATAAATATATGAAGGTCAGTAGCATTTTCTTTTTTATTGACTGATGATCATGTTAGTTACATATGCAAGGATTATAGATAGAGCTCTAGAGATCACTTTGATCCATACTGAAATATCTGAACAACAAATGGATTGATCCTATGGCACTTTATACAGACATTCATTGTCCCAAGAGGATGAAATACTTGCAGTCCCGACTGCATGCCAAGGTTTTCCCATATTCTGTGAAATATCTCAACAACAAAAAATTGTCACATTTACATACAGGCATTTATGGCCTCCAGAAGATAAAGTCTATAGACTTAAATGTTCCCTTGACTTTTCCAATAGTGCCACGTTCAGGGTTGCTTCTTGGGGGTAAATGTCTTGAAAACGTTACTATACATTTATACTGTATTGTGTTTTTGGAATCTCAAAATATATCATTCCGTTGTTCTTATTATTATTGTTAATATATTCTGAAGTGTCACAGGAGGAAGTTGTGAGAGGGTGTACCATTACAGTCTTGGTACTGAACAGTGAGAAGAACAGCAAATCACCAATTCTCTTCATAACAACTTCATTATCTAAACCCTGAATCAAAGTCTGACATGACAGGGACTTACTAGCCTGTCCATTGGCTACTGTATCACACTATTGTCTTCTTCAACTGAATCTAAGAAAATGACACAGTAACCCTCCTATGAAGTTACTGACTTGATTGGAGGGTTACTATCAGCGCTGGATTATCTATGTGAACATGAAGTCGGCACTGATCGTAAAAACCTACATCTGACATTCATGCAAAAGAAGAGCAGGTGAAGTGAAGTGAAGTGCTATGCAAATTTCATACAACCGTATACTCCGTTCCAGTTAAGGCACATGGAAGGATACAGTTATCAGCATATCAACCAACCGTTGTTAACCTGACATGACCAGGCAGGTAGTAGAGTGAGAATCTTAGAGGATGTTTATCAGGTGTAATATTTACCATGTTGACCATCTCAATTTTGAGTGTTAGCATGCTAACATGTGTTTCATTTGCAGAGAGCATACAGTTCAGCTGAGGCTGGTGGGATAGTAATAACTTCTACAAAACAAATGATTGCACAAATTGTTAATTTTGACCTGATGAAAGGAGCACCTAATGCAATTCATCTTAAAAGGGAGCATGCATATATGTACCTAAATGTATAGCAATCCATCTAGTATTTGTGACGACATTTCACTTCAAACCTCATACATCAACGTAATGGTGGCACTAGAACCAAAGTCAAAGCCAAAGATGCTAGGATTCATCCATTCAACCACAGGAGCCCGTACTAAATAGGCTGCCCATCCATTTGATAGATGCTGAGATATTTCACACGATAAGAGACAACTTTTTACCATATGGTGACACTAAATGAAAACTCAACAGATTGCAAAATCGTCAAGATACATTCACAAATCCCAAAGTTCATGGCAATCCCTTTCGATAAGCGTGGGCCACAAAGGGCCGACC
This sequence comes from Ammodytes marinus, assembly GCF_949987685.1. NCBI lineage: Eukaryota > Metazoa > Chordata > Actinopteri > Uranoscopiformes > Ammodytidae > Ammodytes > Ammodytes marinus. The sequence continues at coordinate 8,615,682 of NC_137213.1, read as the reverse complement.
GAAGCACAGCATTGTTCGCTTTTCGTCAAAAACAAAAGCAAGCAGCGGTAATTGATGAGTGTTGCATATTTCGGTGGCATAACTCTTTCCTCTTAGATTTATGGTCTGCATGGGTGGCCCCTGCTTGAAACTGGACTCCTAAGTCAACCATGACACACCATATTGACACAGAATACATAGTGTGTTGTACACAATACATCACCCCTTGGCCTCTCACTCACCCACGCTGTGCACCAGCTTTCTTAAGCTTGTCCATGGCCCGTGGCAGAGAACTAAGGTACTTCAGAAAGCACTACGTCATTTAACATCCATCAGAGACATTTGAATTTCTGTTGATTGCTACGGTGGCGGATTTCTTAAAGTTGAAGCACGTTGGATTGTTGCTTATTGAGATCATGGCCCTGGCATTGATATGGTTCGTAGACTTGGTGAGTCTGGTTCATCACGTACCCACATAACACATACTGAGAGGTTAGGTCCCAGTGTTATATTGTGTTTCTCATATGTTGGTCTAAGGGTAAAAGTGGCACACAAACAGTACAGCAAGCGAGGCAGACATACACTGCAAATGTAAACGTTAGGAAAACTCAAACTATCTCCAATGCATTTTTTTGTTTTAAGGCAAACTAAAACTCCTTTTAAGGAAAACAGAATATATTTGATGTAACTAATTAGATTTTGTTGATATACAGTGGAGGAAATAAGTGATCCCTCACTGATTTTGTAAATTTGCCCACTTACAAAGAAATGAACGGTCTATAATTGTAATGCTAGGTTTATTTTAACAGTGATAGACAGAATATCAAAAAGAAAAATCACGTAAAAAAAAGATAGAAATTATTTTGCATTTCATTGAGTGAAATAAGTATTTGATCCCCTATCAAAACATTGCTTAGTACTTGGTGAAGAAACCCTTGTTGGCAAGTACAGAGGTCAGACATGTCTTGTAGTTGATGTTTGCATACATCTCAGGAGGATATTTGGACCACTCCTCTTTGCAGATCCTCTCCTAATCTTTAAGGTTTTGAGGCTGTCGCTAGAGCTTCAGCTCCCTCCACAGATCTATTGGATTAAGGTCCGGAGACTGGCTAGTCCACTCCATGACCTTAATGTGCTTCTTCTTGAGGCACTTCTTTGTTGTCTTTGCTGTATTTTTAGGGTCATTGACATGCTGGAAGACCCATCCACGACCCATTTTTACGGACCTGGCTGAGAGAAACGGGTTGTCACCCAGTATTTCATGGCACATGGCCCCATCCATAGTTCCCTCGATGCAATGAAGTCCACCTGACCCCTTAGAAGAGAAACACCCCCAAAGCATAATGCTTCAACCTCCATGCTTGACTGTTGGGGTGGTGTTCCTGGGGTCATAGTCAGAATTCCTCTTCCTCCAAGCATGGCGAGTCTTTATGATACCAAAGAACTTGATTTTGTTCTAATCTGACCACATCACCTTCTCCCAAGCATTCAGATGCTCATTGGCAAACTTCAGACGGTTCTGTACATGTCCCTTCTTGAGCAGGGGGACCTTACGGGCACTACAGGATTTCAATCCATTACAGCATAGTGTGTTACCAATGGTTTTCTTGGTGACTGTGGTCCCAGCTGCTTTGGGATCATAAATAGGCTACTCCCGTGTAGATCTGGGCTGATCCCTCACCTTTCTCATGATCATTGATACCCCACGAGGTGAGATCTTGCATGGAGCCCCAGACGGAGGGAGATTGAGGGTCATTTTGTGTTTCTTTCATTTTCGAAAAATCGCACCAACAGTTGTCTCCTTCTCACCCAGCTTCTCGCCAATGGTCCTGTAGTCTAATCCCGGCCTTGTGCAAGTCTACAATCTTGTCCCTGATGTCCTTAGACAGCTCTTTGGTCTTGCCCATGATGGAGATGTTGGAGTTTGATTTATTGACTCTGTGGACAGGTGTCTTTTATACAGGTAACAAGTTGAGACAGGTGTGTTTTTAACTAGAAAACTAGTTGAGATTAGAAATACTTTTTTAAAGCACAAGGACTGATCTGTGGGATCAAATACTTATTTCACGCAATGAAATCCAAAATAATTTATATATTTTTTTATGTGATTTTCTTTTTGATATTCTGTCTATCACTGTTAAAATAAACCTAGCTTTAAAATTATAGACCGCTCATGTCTTTGTAAGTGGGCAAACTAACAATCGGTGAGGGATCAAATACTTATTTCCTCCACTGTAACTTATCATTTATTTTAATTTAATTTAATTTAACTTTTATTTATCCTCGAGAGACCAATTGAGGGGTGACCCTCATTTACAATGACGTTGAGTTCAAACAAATTAAAAGGAAAAACAACAATAAATAAACAATATTCAATGCAAATACATGTATATGTAATGAAAATGTATATCATATGTATACAATTAAAACAATTAGTAATTTCAAACATTAACAGTTGTGCCAACTAATTCTCTGTCATACGGATAACAAACAAAACCAAGTTGGTGAAAATGTTGATACTGACATTAAACTGTGTTAAAACTGTCCGAAAAACTTTATGAACAAAAAACTATAAGTTGGCACAAAGTTTTCATATTTTGGAAGTCTAATGAATTCAAAACTTGACTTTAAATACATACAAATGAGAAGTTATCGCAACAAAAGTTTTGCTCACATATTTATTTTTACAGTGTTAGTAATTTGATACACGCACATGCAGAAATTACCACCATTATAGGTTTAAAAAACTTACCAAAAATGTCAAGCATCGTATGTTTACCTTATTCCCCTTACAGAAACTCAACAATGGGTGAGATTTGGTCCTTTTGTCATGCGCCTATCTAGAGTATCATGGCAGGATAGAAAAGTTACACAGCTAAGCCCCTGAAAGATGAGCTAAGTGGAGCAGCCTGGATGGATGAAGAGCTATCGCTTATCGCCCACAAGCACAAGGATTGCTTCCAAACAAATCATGTAGACATTTTGCAGCAACTGCAACCCTATACCGACTACTTGTTTTAGCACACACCATTTCTTCGCATTACCTCTTTAATGACACACCTATTGTCCGCCATTTTCCTTAGACAGCACCCCACTTGTATTGGTATAAGCAGGCTATTTATGGCACAAAGTGACAGTGGTTTCAGTGGTGTCAGGTCCCAGAATTTAAGACTATTCTTCTTGTGTTTCCTGACCTTTATAGAGCACAAAAGAATAGAATAGATAGAAAGTTATCTCTTGACCTCAGTGAAGACAGTTGATACAATAGTCTCAACACAAAAGTTAGTAATTCAAATTGATCTAGAGTTTTCGAATTTTAAACAAACATTGACAGGACATCTTTGCAATGGTGAGAACAATTTAAATTGGACCTGGCAACAAACTGGGCAACTTCATATGCTGTGGGAGATTGTGTTTTACAGTTGAAAGGGAACATATAGAATAGAATATCAACAGTGATTGTGAAGATACGTTATGATTTGTCATATCTGCCTTCTCAACTCACTTCAAAGGAACATTGTTCTTCCACATTTCCCTCACAGACTTGAAAGTGGTGTCAATCTTCTCATCCAACTCCGTGCAAAGAAGCAACTCAAAGATATTTCCCAAATATGTCAAACTGTTCCTTTGAAAACTCAAAAGCAACATAGGCCTACAGTATGTTTTTTTAGAGAGATAATCCATACACTTCTCCGTCATCAGATTCGATGGGTACTATGTAATTTGTAGATAGTAGCTACAATGAAAAGTGTTCATAGCAACCCGTGTGCAAACTATACCATGCATCTCAGGGAAGGTGGGGACTGACTGACTGTAAAGATTGTAGGCCAACTTGTTTTTATGTCAGCACATCTGATATACAACAATCAATCAAACCTCCTCCAAATCTGACATCACAGAGGGATACAATATGGCAAACTTATGCAGTGCACGATATACACTGCAGAGTGATGTACTTACTAAATATGACAGGTCATAGCTGTGTGCAATGACACGTAGCTCCAGGCTTGGATTACATGGAGAAGGTGGATGACAGCAAAAAGCCTATTTGTTTTCTTTGGGCATATCTGACTACAAAACTGACAAATGAGTGGGACTGAGAACATATTTTTTTTAGTGAGTGAAGTTATATGTTTTTGCGCTGCCACGCTTCAATGGTGGAGGCAGGAATAGCATACATGCAGGGGTCGGTAACACTTTACAATAAGGTACACAACAAAGAGTAGTTACTGTTCAAAAAGTAACTACTCTTTTTTACTCTTTAGTAACTACTCTTTTTTTGAACAGTAACTACTCTTTAGTAACTACTCTTTTTTGGAACAGTAACTACTCTTTAGTAACTACTCTTTTTTTGAACAGTAACTACTCTTTAGTAACTACTCTTTTTTAACAGTAGCTACTCTTTAGTAACTACTCTTTTTGGAACAGTAACTACTCTTTAGTAACTACTCTTTTTTAACAGTAGCTACTCTTTAGTAACTACTCTTTTTTTGAACAGTAACTACTCTTTAGTAACTACTCTTTTTTGGAACAGTAACTACTCTTTAGTAACTACTCTTTTTTTGAACAGTAACTACTCTTTAGTAACTACTCTTTTTTAACAGTAGCTACTCTTTAGTAACTACTCTTTTTGGAACAGTAACTACTCTTTTTTGGAACAGCTACTACTCTTTTTTGTGTGCCTTATTGTAAAGTGTTACACAGGGGTCTTTTTTAAAGTGAATGATTTATCCCTAATGCATGAATCATATATCAATAATGGCCTCATTTTAGGCATGCTCCATGGGGATGAAAATACATATTAAAGGTTACCTATTATGCAGAATGCATGGTTTTTCAACAGTCATGTGGGTCCCCAATGTGTCTGGAGACTCCCAATGTGTAAGAGCAAAACAACCCTCTCTCCTTTTCTGCACCTCCGCCTTTCTGAAAATCTGTGTTCAAAAACCCCAGGTCAGGACTGGTTTATTTCAAAGCAACCCAAGCAAAAGGGAATTCAAAGGGAAAGTATTTCACAGTTTGTTAGTGAATGCTCAAGAAATAGATGGTTCAAACTTCTTCACTTTGCATCGTAAATGAATGGTTTCACTAGATGTCTTTGTACTGTAACATGTTGATATGTTAATTGTTGTTATCAACACCATTAGCTGCATGTCAGAGCTAACAACCTGTATGCATTAGACTGTTTGCCAAGTGTAAACACATCCGTCCAACCTGAAGCTGTGTTTTCTTCTCCTAAAGGAGCTTTTTTAATGAGATGATTGTAAGCCAGACCAGTGAGGACCAGGGTCTATGTGTTAATACATTTAAGAAGACAACATTTAGCCGCTTCCAACTTGATCTGTGTAGAATGTCCACTTTAAAGGTCAACATAGCCGACTAGACAACTGTTGCTTGACCTGTATTTATATCTATTTCATAACAATATGTCACGATTATTAAACAAGGATTTTATCAGCCAAACAGCAACTCGGGAATGATTGCTGCTGTCTTGCGTTAAATGATCATTTCATATTCATTTAGTTGTCTCTAGGGATTTGAATTTGGTTGTGTCAAAACACAGTATAAGTGACAGAGAGCAGCGGGGGACACTTCTTGAGATGTGGAAACGCACTGACTGTTGGATTTTGGCCTTGTTTCTTACATTTCAGGCTTTGATTGAGTCATGCTCTTGAAAGCGTCACTCTCGTGAGAATCTTTCTTTGGGAGAGAATTGTGTGCTCCACTGTGTGCTGCAACTGGATTCAAACACCCAAATGTGTGTAAGCTAAAATAACATTGGACCGTTTCCAATTAAGCAACATTTACGATTTAGTATTAATGATTCTGTTCAAAAACACCTTTAGCCTAATTCCACATTTCTTTACATGCACCATGCAGGTTTGTGGTTTGTGATGCATACTTGAATACGCTGCCATGGCAAACACTCACAAACGCGCACACACACACACACACGCACGCACACACGCACGCACGCACACAAACACACACACACTCACGCACACACTCACACTCACACTCACACTCACACTCACACTCACACTCACACTCACACTCACACACATAAAAGAAGTCCCAACAGGTGGAACAGGTAAACAGGCCCTGGAGGTAATGAGTGGCAGGGAAACAGGCAGACTCTCAGGCACAGGCTAAAATATGGAGGAATAAAGAGCTGAAACCGAGAGAGAAAGGAGTGGGACCGGTTCTTTCAGGTACACTTGAATAAAGTGCTGGATCAAGTAGAGTAACAGCTGCTGGCCTTTTAATTTGATACTTAGGCTCATCTTGCTCATAGTCAGGGCCGACGGACTGGGTAGACAAGGTATACAGTCGTGGGGGGGCCCAAGGCAGAGGGGGGCCCATAAAAAAAAAAAAAAAAAAATTTTTTTTTTTTAAACAAGCTAAATGTGTGGCCCCGATCTTTGAAGGCCCTGAACAATGCCATTCCAAAAAAAGAAATAATTGACTGGCTCGTGATAGGCCCCTGACCCTTGCAAGGAGATCAGGGGCCTGCGCATGACTAAGCCATGTATGCGGGAGAGTAAGCAGGAGCAAGACAACATTGAATTGAACTGGTGGCGAAAATAAACGCAGCGATGTTTCTATGGGGATATTTAGCTGTACAGAAATAAGTGCTGGCAAAGCTAGAACAGTTTAAGACTCCACATCACCGTGGCAACACAACCTGTCTATCAGCTCAGACAGCGCAGAGAAAAGTCTGATGAATACATGAGAGTGATGGCCCCTGCAAGTTTCAGTAAGTTTAAAGAAGTGCCACACTGTTACTGTCTTTGAAATGCATTTAGACATTTTAAGAGGAAAACACATTGTATTTATTATTTCAACTATTGAGTTATTTGTAGAACAGCATGCTAGTGTAGGCCAACAAGATTGATTTTCTGAATTTTCAATGCTGCTTTATTTTTATGTTTTAAATTGGGAAAGACATGTTCCAAAACAACCTGTATTTAAAAAGAAATCAAGCAAGTAGGCTAATAATAACCATTAATTAATTATAGGCTATCGCATCACAGTAGGCCTATTGTCCACAATAATCACAGCCCCCCATCCATAAAGGAACTTTAAAAAGTTTAATTTGCACTTGATGTGCCTACACAAGTGTATGGTCTATTATTTGTATTTAGTGTGTCTGCATAGTATTGCACAAAAACAGTAGAAGTTTTCTTTAATTGTGTTTTGTACTGTCCGTAAAATGTTACCTGCACATAGCAAACAAAATTGCACATCTATATTCAAATAAACAGTTGTTCATTTCTATAGTGCGCATTGGCATCTTTGAGCAAAATACCCCCAAAATTTGCGCCGCGGCGCTAAGCGCCGCGCCTCCTGTGACCCTGCCCTGTGACCACCTTGACTAAGACATATTATGGGGGAAACACCGGTAAAAGTAATGATTTGGTCATTCATCAGATTAAATATTGTGGAGTTGTCTGGCTCAGAGAGACATGTGTATTGTAAGACCGCTTTTCAGGGGGCCCATCAGGACTTTTTGTATAGGGGCCCAGAATTTGGTGCTACGCCCCTGCTCATAGTCCTCTGATTTTCTGTCAAACCGAAAGGAAGTGTTGATGAAACACTTTTAGTGTTGTAAGTACAGTGTCCTGTACCAAAAAGTAGATTTTTATGACAAGATATATTTTTTTTTACCCATACAGATTTAAAACAGAATTCTAAGTATTAGCAAAAATTAACAGGTAAGTATGTTAAAAAAACGATTAAAAATAAACGTTTTTCAAATGTATGTCCTTGTATTTTATTGCCATATATTCAAACATTGTATAACTCATTAACTATCCTCTGCATATGTAAGGCACTGTCATGTCAACAGGTTTATAGGTTCTAATTAAAAGAGCCTAAGCTAACAGCTAAAGAGTAAATGATGATTTTATCAGCCATTGCTGCCACCCTTTATCTGCTCATGCACGGACTGTCCAAACATACTGAGAGCCACAAATAATAATAGGAGCACAGCTACCAATATTACTGCGGATACATTCAGAGTAAGGAGTTGCCACTACATCAACATGTCATTTTGAAAATGTTTACTTAGTACTCAGTTCTGTAAAGAATCAGAATGACAGCTGGATTGTATGTACATCTCCTCCACTTCTTATGTATTCATTTATCTAAAACTGGCACAAAATAATGGCCCTTAGTTTGTAGATGTGTAGCATCCGAGTAGAACGTGACAAAATGCAAAGAAAATATAACAAACATGTATTACAATCCTAATTCTGGCTTTTGGATTTCCCCTTTACTGAAAGTGTGTGTGGGGGCACTATGGGGTTCAGCACATCATCTGGTTTTTACTGTTAATTACACCTTTTACATTACATTGTATTTAGCTGACGCTTCTATCCAAAGCGACTTCCATTAAGTGCATTTAACCATGAAGGTACACACTCAGAACAACAAGAATCTCGTAGCTTCAATTAAACCAAACTACAAAGTGCCACACGTAACGTAAGTGCTACATGGAGATGTAACAAGCACAAAACATTTTTTTAAAAGAAGAAAAAGGAACCTTAAAAGAAGAAGTTTTTTAGTTTGTAGCTTAGAAATCAGAGTCAACCAAGACCCAGTTTTGTTTCTGCTGCCATGAATTTTGAACTTAGCCTGCCTTTTACTAAAGAGCAATGAGAGTTGGTTGTAGTTACTGATACTATCCCAGGGCAATGCATGAAACCAACCCAGGAGCTATGCATATACTGGATCAGCTCAGGGTTTGAGTTGATTTGATTTTGGATAGAGAAGTGCTATATGAAAATATAAAGCTTTTAAATGGCTAGAGACCAAAAGTAATGATTGATGGTAAATTCACATTGACAACCAACTAGTAGCTGATGATAGCCTACAAAAATCAATGTGTTACATGATTAATTTAATTCCATGTATCTCTCTGTCTATATTTACTTACTAGGCCATCTTAACCATTGCATCTACTAATTACTTCTGATCCTGATCACACACAATAGATGTGTCATCAGCCAACCTGCTGATAAGGACTGCTAAGTATGTGCCACCCTGATCTCATTAGGCTAACGGCTAGCTGCTAATGGCTTCATTAGTACTGAATGCCATTAAACCATTTAGTCACCAGGAGCTTTTGGACACAATAGGTAGCTGAGCACCTTGGCAGGGCAATGAACTTGTATATGATAGAAGTGACGAGTTGGCATAGTATTCCGATATTTCCCTCTTTGGTATTTTCACTTCAAAACTTCAAAAACAACGTTACATCATCAAATGGAGGTTATATGACATTATGGATTATCATTTTATTAACACTTTATGTAATTTATAAGTATATAGGTGCAGTATTTGGTGTGTGTTGAATTAATCTAATATGTTTGCCAACTGGAAACCCAATAACTGTCAGTAAAACCCTATACTTTTGTACAGCCACACAGCCCAGTGCAGCCCTACTGGTCACATGTTAAGTCTGCTATAGCCGCAGTCAGACTGTTTTACCCAACAGGCGTCAAACTCTGGCCTCAGGAAGAGCAGAATTACTGATTACAGGACCTCAGGCCAATGTTATTGCTATTCTTTTTTCCCATGATTCTTCTCATCGGTTTAGTGCTTGTTCGTATTTCCTCTTCTCCCCACCTCCTTATGATATCTTTCGGTTAGTAGTAGTATGTCTCCATGCACGCTGCGGTTTCATTCTCTTTTTTCTCTCTCTCTAATCACTTTGTTGCTTTTTCATGCTATGCAAGGCGGCATATTTATCCAAGATAACGGCCGGGTTTTCCCCCACTTTGTGGGTGATAGAGGATAATTGCTGTTGGTGTGTGTGTGTGTGTGTGTGTGTGTGTGTGTGTGTGATCGTTTTGTGCCCCCATTTTCTGCTAAACAGATTGCTCCTGGCAGTTCCAAGCACAGCTACTGTTTGGATAGGAACACAAATACTATACAGTATGTATGTAGACATGAATATTGGGGATTAGATTGCATTTACCTGCGCATGTATTCACACATTTGCGTGGAAGTGTGCACTGTTCTAGGTTGGAGATGCTGCTATACCTGTGACACTGACAGTCAGTCAATGGATCCTAACCTGTTTGACGTACCCCCACAGGTGTTTCTGATGAACTCAAATAGCCTACTAGTATACCATAGTGTCACCTGGGTGTCACCAACCATATAGCCAATGTGTTCATTTGCATTAATTATTACTGAAAGTTGCGAAACACTATTTGTTAACCAATGTTTAGGTCAGTTTTGTCAAATTTGCATTAACCACCTGTTATGTCAGAAGCTGGGTGAAATACTTTTTGCTAACTATTTCAACTATTTATCTAATACCAAGTTAGTCAGTTAACTATTTTGAGAAGTCAAGACATTACTTGTAGATATTTACTGCACCAGTTAACATTACTTTTGACTTACTATTTGAATGTTTAGCCATTACTCTTGGGACACTACTAAAGTGATCCCAATGTTACAAATATTGGGCTGAAGGCCAATCATTAAAAAGGAAATCTACATTTCAAGAGTGGTGCATCAAAGAAAACGGAGCGAAGAACAGAAGCAAAACAAGTTCTCAACACAACTTGGAGATCACTACAATACCAACCTCGTGCTGAAGGAACCAACCTAAACTTCGATGAACAAAACATTAGAAAGCTTAGGGAAAAGGGAGATTTTTAAACTTAGAAAAGCAAACAATGGAGCAAGATAGCCCACTTTTTCTTTTTCTCTTTTCTTTCCTCGGAAAAACAGTTGTGTGTATGACGAGAAGCCCTGGCCCTCTCCATCTGCTCTTATTGTAATCTGAAGTAATTGTGTTTAGAAAAAAACACTTGAGCTGGAAGACTTCCTCCTCTTCTGAAAAGAGAGTTACAAAAGGAGGAACCTGAGCCCAGGGCAATTCTTTATCTGTACCTGTCTCTCTATTGGTGGCTTTTTACATGACCTGGGTATGATAAGGTCTTTGATGGGACAAGATGGAGGGTAGTTTCCTCCAATCTGAGTATTTGTATCTGGGATCTTTTGCCTAAGTTAAAAGATCAATACCAACATTTTCCATATTGGTATTTTTTTTTAAAGGGATAGGCCTGATAAAAACAGAATGTCTTAAACAAGCTTTTTATTGAAGTTGCAGTAGAACAATAAGTGTACTGTAAACCACTCAAAGTGTAGACCTGAATGTAAAATCACTAAAGCGTAGCCCAAATACATAAATGATCCAAATCAATTCTAGTTCAAATATAAGCACATGAGACAGGGCTGCTCCCTATCTGTATCCTCTGCCAAGTATCTACAGGCGAGTGCAGAGTGAAAGTAGAGGAAGCAAGTGTCGAGTTTTTCCTCAGGAAACTGAGTCCATTTCCACTTGGCTCGGGGTCAGGAGCGGAATTTCTTTTGCGTAAGACCATCGGTTTAAAAATACCGGAGTATAAAAGGCAGGGAGCTGCCGGACGCTGCCTTCCACAAGCACCTGCAAGAGCACAGGGACAAGGACGGACAGAAACATGTGCATTAGGACAGTTACATTTGATACAGTGAATGGCCTTAAAAACTAATTAACTACACTGTAGGATAAGGCATTCATAGTAAAATGAACAGCTTATATTATAATATAGCTTTTTTAAATATATATAACAATGTTCATCTCAACACTTGTAAGAGAAATGTTTCTGAAAATGTCATTTTCAGAAACTTTTTACAATTTGGTTTTTGACATTTGTAAAAAATTGTAAATGTCATGACTGCAACCAAATACAGTAATGAGTAAAAAGGATCGCTATTAGACCAAGAAAAGTTCATATTTCACTGTTTTCTATGGTTAACAAATATAGTACACAGTGCCTTTGTTTGCCAAAAAAGCAATGCAAGGACTAATGACTGTGAATGTGCAATTGTTTAGTTTTTTGCAGTTGATCATTGATGTCTGGTTTCTAGCAACCTGGATGTTTCTACAATTTAAAAGTTAGCCTTACATATTTAAAACTGATTCAAGTACTTTTTTATTGACCACTTTAAACCATTATATAAATAAAAATTAGCCCAGAAATCCCCCCCCCCCCCCCCCCACCCGTATGACAATTTCTGAACGTATTCCATTCAGTGGACAAGGCCTTGACATTTTTGGACATTTACACACATATAATTTACAAAAAGTATAAATAACCAATTAACTGGGGAAATAAAGGCCATTAGCTACTGGTTTTGATATTCCCATGCTTTTCTGAGATACAATATTATACAATAAGGCATGCAAACTTCACATAATGGCTTAACCAACCAACGACTCAAAGCAACGTCTATTGATCGCTATCCTGTTACAATATTGTCCTGTCTTTCCACTATCAGCAGCCAGCCATCCACCTGTGCATTACCATAGCAATGACTGCAGGGGACAAACAGGGCCGTTGGGGGGGTGATCATTAAAAAACATGTAGTCCTTTGTTGACACCCAGATTAACAGGTTGTTTCGATGAGCCGCCGATTCACACATTCGTGTTTGTCATGCGGGGATCAAGTCGGGACAACGTGTTTGAAGAGGCCGGGGCGAAACTGTAGGAGATGTCACCATTGTAGAATTTTGTTTTTCGGAATTACAGTCACGCGGTTGCGTTCACATGCACTAAATTAAAGAAATGTTGCCCTATAGTTCTTCTTTTTTTTTCAAGAATTAGGCCTACATACTTCAACAGAACTTTGTCTGGCACCTTAGAAGATTATTTTACGCACTGGAATCTTGATTTTCCTGCACTCCATGCCAGGTTAAGTGTCGCCCCCTGTAGCCTACCTGCCCCAAGGGACACGTTTGCCATTAGAGGGACTTAAGATTAATTGCTTGAGTGGAGGTGAACATGCCTTTTTTTGCTCATAAATAGTTGTCCCCGCATTTTGACTAATGAAACAATGTTGAAAAAACTGTGAACAGAATTGTAGATTTTTTTTAAACCACCTCGCAAATATGAAACGGTTGAACGTTTAACTGCACGCGTGTTTTAAAGTAGTACGTGTCCTCAATCTACCTAGGCTCGGGGGATGCAAAGCAATGTTCATATCCATTCATGTGAAATAATGGATGGTGATGTGTGCGTTCGTACATAGTGCGCTTCCACATACCTGCTTGACGCACCTGAATTCCAAATTATGTTTTGTGTGTGCACTATTGGCTGCCGTGAGGGAGGTGTGTGAGTGCGAGAGCGTTGTGTGTGTTTGGAGGCATTGGAGAGGCCACACCCCCCTCCCCGGTACATGCAGCTATAAGTCGCTCCACCGTGTGCACCCTTGTAGATACACTCGCTCTGAACCCTGGAAGTTGTCGACGTTTCAAAGCAAGCGCTCGATGGACTGTTCGCGTTCACAATTTTAAATTCTTACTTTTCTTATTTTGTTTTTCTTCATCTAAACGGTCTGCAATGGCTGTGGTTGAAGCAGTGATGCCTGCCATGACGGCGTTTCAAAGTGTTCAAACGCTGGAAGGGAAACAGTTCGCCAATGTAAGTAGTGGATTTGACGATTGACATTACGTTTTTGCATTTAATTGAAAGTTGTTGTTTTTTATTTTCCGTTAGCATTAGAAGCTTGTTTGTTTTTTCTCCAACCCTAAATGTTTTTCTATTTTCTCTCCTGTACAGGTGTGCAAGGTGGAGGTAGAGTTCAGCATTGTGCAGTCTCCTGCCTTGCCCCCCAAGGAAGACGACGATTTGGGAAAATTCTTGGACCTCGAGTTCATATTGTCCAACAGCATCGGATCAGAAGTGGCCAACAGCAACAGCAACGGGAACCTGTCTCCCCCACAGCAGTGCGCGTATTCACTACCAGAGTCACCCGAGAGCTGCAGCGGTAGTTCAGTGCCAGACTTCAGCGAACGCCCTCCCTCTCAACTGGCCGCGACACAAAGCTATGGCACTGTGAGCTTCGCGGGCACCGGTCCTGTCCGCAGTCTAATGGCGGAGCTCCTCACGCCAGAGCTGAGCTACCCGGTGGAGAGTTCACCGGACAAGGCGAGAGACGCGCGGGAATACACCGAACTGCGAGCGTTGAATCCGGTCAACATTCAGCCAGCGTCCCCCCCTCATCATCCCCAAGTGGCCGGATCTCCTCCACACACGCTTGGATACAAAATCAAAACCGAGCCTATGGGGGAGCATTCTTGCATGATGGCTGCGTTCGGCGGCGATTTTATGGGACAGATGTATGATAGGCAACCAATGCGCACCGTGCACAACGCGGCTTTTACGCACCACCAAGCGACGGCTCCAGGTACGTTGTCTGGATTCGGCGCGCACCCCATGCACCAGGGACGCACGGACTGCCAAATCAACTCTCCCAATCACCGCCATCTCCAAAGCCAGCAGTACATGAACGCGCACGTATACCAGCCCCAGTACGCGCACCAGAGTATGACACATTTACAAGGACAGTACATGCACCGAGAGGCCGTCCGCGTGCACCACCAACAGCGGCAGAATCAGCATCCGGCTTCCATGCAAGGACTGATGCTCACTCCTCCCTCCTCGCCCTCTTTGCTGGAGTTTTACGCGCAGGACGAGGCGGGGAGCGTCAAGCAGAAGCGAGGCCGCAGGTCGTGGACCAGAAAGCGGGCAGCGACGCACAGCTGCGATTTCCCTGACTGTGGGAAGACCTACACCAAGAGCTCCCACCTCAAGGCCCACATGAGAACACACACAGGTAAGCTGAAAAAGTCCAAATCAAGTCAAATGAAATGTATACAGTTGTCGGTAGTCAAAAATGGCATTTCAATTTCATAGTGTTGTGTGGTCCATGTACGTTGTTGTCCACTGTAAAGCCCTGTATTCTAAACCAAGTAATTTGCTTGTATGTCTCTCTCAGGTGAAAAGCCCTACCACTGTAACTGGGAAGGCTGTGGTTGGAAGTTTGCCCGGTCAGACGAGCTGACCCGTCACTTCAGAAAGCACACCGGACACAGGCCTTTCCAGTGCCACATGTGTGAGCGTGCGTTCTCTCGCTCCGATCACCTGGCTCTCCACATGAAGAGGCACATGTAAAGGCCGCATTATGAGACTGTATCGTGTCCAAATCAATCAATGGGTTAGTGCCTGGAGCATCCCAGAAGAATTGACCCCTCCCCATATGGCTATTGGACAATTTGGTGCGCCTGGCCCCAAAACCAATGAATCAAAAATGTTCATATAGATACAAGTGTACAGTGCCTTTAGCAACTTGATATCTATGGCAAATGATCCCATGAAGTGCCACACAATATTCCTACGGGAACTTGTTCAAGTGCCTCTTGCCCAGAAAGAATGGATGCTGATGGCTTTTTTTTGTACATAACTGTTATTGATATATGATTAACTTTTTGCTAAATTATAGTAGTTTGTATTGAAGACGTTTCCTCCACCTGTCTATAAGTTATTGTTTGTTGAGTGAGTGCCTTTTAAAGAAGACTGTGTATTTGCTTACCAAAAGAGGAAAAAGACACTGTGGGCAGGACCCCCGACGTAATGTTGTACATAATGTATTTTTGTAATGTTTACATCTTATATCTTTGATACTACGCAAATCAGGTCAGGGTTTTTAGTGATACATTTTCATAATTTTTGTTGTTGTTGTTACTCTACAATAATAGATGTTTTTTTTGAAGGCTTGTTTGGTCACTGCTAACGCATTCAGGTACTCAAACTCACTAAAAGTCATGTTCAGGATCCCAAACACCAAGACCCAGTCCACCTTTACTAGCCTTCTTTTTTTAAAAGCTAAAGTGTTTACTAGAAGGTATTTTTATAATGGAGAATATGTTTTTTTCTTTTTGATGAAGAAATCCACTGAAACCAATGGTTGAAACCGCTGTACTTGAAACAGAATCGCCACCTGGATGTATCATATATTTTTGAGAATGCAAATTGTTTTCATGCGCTTAAGGGCTCAGAAAATAAAAAAAGTACTTTTACAAATATATCTGTTTGTTCCTATTTGTCCACTCACACATTTCATTATATTAACTGTATAAGATGGCAATATGCATGCACATGGGCCAAGCTTTGTTTTGAGGCTTGTGAAAGACTGCCCTCTAGTGTTCATTCGTGTGACAACACTTGCCCAATCCTATCACATTTTATGCTGTATTCAGCTGACAAGTGACGTACAAATTATTGCTTGCCACCGAGTGGATGCGTGTACACCAACCTCATCAAATATGCTGAACTTCTCCCAGTAATAAGATACTAATGTCAATAGTCCAAGTTGCTGTCTGTACAGATGGGTATTGCAATATGTGTTTTGAGTTAATATGGGGTTTAGTTGGCTGGCCCAATGATACACCATTCAACATTACATAAATACTTCTATCAATAAAACAAAGAAAAGGGTAAGTGTAATGATTGGTACTATTTAAAAAAAAATTCAGGCGGATGGACACGATGCACCATTGTACACTTGTATCCCTACTTATATTAACACCACAAATGTTATCCACATTTACAATATTATGTGGTTTAAGATGATTTCCTTTTGACTAGTTGCTATTTTTAGTTTGTTTAAAACAACTGACATCACTTATAATCTGTGTTAGATGCAGTGGCAGTATGTTCCAATTTAACATGAAGGCATGTCTAGTGTTCTAATAGTGCCTATTGTGCATGTGTGTTTCCTGAAGACACAGATGTTCCTTACTGGACTAGGCTATATGTCAGTCTCTCTTCTACTGTCATCCATAAAAGCCTGGTGTGCATCCCTTCATCACTGCTCCTCATTGAGCACAGGGAGACTGTATTTATTGTTTTAATTGTTTTGTTTTTTTCAGATAAAAAATAATCACAGCTTCACCTCTGCTCATATATATGTCTTTGTTATAATTTACATCAACATCTGTACAAGTGTCAGGTTTAGTTCAGGGGGTCTCTGGTCATGTGGCATTACATGATCTATACAACTCATTGCCATACTGACAATAGGCACCATTCTGTGATGTTAGGAGGATATGATAGCTCAGGTGCCTCTGAAGGTTTGTACCACTGCTAATGAAAGGCTGCCCTCTGCTGTTCATCTGTGTAATGACATCTGTCCAATCGAATAGGCTCTGTTGAATATGTTGTTGAAAGTATGTAGAGCTACTGTATATATGGAAGTGGCTACACGGCAGGTGCTTTCCAGGGCTGCCGTTGTTGGAATATATATATATATATATATTATATATATATATGTATAATATATATACATATATATATACTTTGTAATGCAAGGGATATATATATATATATATATATATAGCTGTGAGCTCTGCCACAGTATCTGCTTTCTGGTTATAACAAAACCAAGCACTCATGTATTTTCTCCAGAAGTGTCTCTGCTGTTGTTGGAAAATAAGAAGTGAAGGGAATTCAGCAGTGGTTACTAAATAAATGGTTGCATGTCTTTAAACACACAGTATTGGGACCGGGCTTTTTCACAGCACACAGTTTGCCTCTTGGTGGGTTCACTTTCAAGTCAAATGTCTTTGTAATGCAAGGGAGACAGAGCACATTTCAAATGGAATTTGGCCCTTAATTTTCTCTAAGTGTGGAAAATGCCTATACTTTGGGGTTTAACCCTCGTAATGTACTCCCGACTGACTTACACCCATGGTCCTTTGGGGTCATTTTGACCCCAAACGGTTTGGTGTTTTTTTAAAGTATAAATTGTCAATTAATTTTGTGTTACACCTTTACTCTGACTTGATTCCAACCCATTACCACAAATATTTCCCCTGGTTTTGGAATTTTAGGCCAACAGACCTTGTTTACAATAAAATATACAATTTTTCGATTTAAAATTAATTAAAAAATAAAATAAAATCCTCAACATGATTTTGACTATATGACTCATTAGTGAGTGGCTTATGTCAAAGGTTAGTGAAAAAACTGTTTAATAGGAGCAAATACAAACACCCTTGATCCTCTGGGGGTCAAAATGACCCCGCCCGGTTCGGCTGTTTTTTAAAGCCTATAAAGTATAAATTATCAATTAATTTTGTGTTACACCTTTAGTCTGACTTGAGTCCAACCCATTACCACAGATATTTCCCTTAGTTTTTGAATTTAGAGCCAACAGACCTTGTTTATATAAAAGTATGCATTTTTTGATTTAGACAGTCAAACCAGGCAGGGTCAGTTCTCGCCTGGTTTGACTGTTTCTAAGGCAAAAAGTATAAATAATCACTAACCTCAGTTTTTTACTCAACTTTATCCTCACTCTTTACCTGACATAATAAACATTACAACACAACATTACAACACGTAACATTTTTCAAAAATGAACTTTTTAGAAGTGAGTCATCCTCGATTTGTCCCTCAGTTGAATGCGAGGCAGGTATGGACTGATCTTTGCTGATTCACTTCATTGCATTTTGTTGAACTTTGTTCAAAATGAGCTCACAAGCCTCTAAGGTAAAGCCTGCTGCCTACTGATCATGCTGCCTGTCTCAGACTAAGGTTTGAAATGGTATGTGTGGGTGTGTGTGTGTTGCTGTGTGTGTGTATGTGCGTGCTTGCGTGCGTGTGTGTGCTGGTGAAGTGTGTGTGTGTGTGTGTGTGTGTGTGTGTGTGTGTGTGGATGTCGTTTGAAGAAGGGGGGGCGGGTATTTCATCTGCTAGAAGCAGTATAGTGTGACATTTTGCCCCATTGCACCATTGTGTGCTGCGGGGTCATTTTGACCCCAGAGGACTACAGGTGTTATTAAATTAAATAAAACACCCATAATTATAAAATATTGTTGAAAAACATTCAAACTGATCCCTGAGCAGTTTGTCATTTCACAATATACATTCTTTGGGATGTTCTATTTCAGGAGCCCGTGTGCTAGAAAGGACAGTGTGTGCTTGTCATGCTGGTGCTGCTGTAACATCACACTGTGGACAGGGGCCTTCTTTGAAATGGGCTTCATGGGGTGTTGTCAAGCGGGATAGTAAACAAATACAATAAATGAAAATGCAACAGATAGAAAGCACAACTCTATAGTTGAAATACACACTGTTACTATAAAATGGAAGATCTAATTGACACTTTAAGGTTATGGACCATGAAGTGTTGTTTCCTTTGTCCAAAAGAAGTGAGAAGAAAGAAGCCAGCAGAGTGAAAATCCTGAAAAAAACATGCTTAGCATTCCCAAAGTGATCAAGGTTCACATTAGACCCTTCAAGTTGTTTGCACTGGCAGTACAGCAAGTCGACATATAACACAATATATCATCTGGAGAGGCTGGGTGGTTCAGAGCACTTTGATTTACAGAACTAAGCAAAGACTGGGAAGAGAGATTGCAATGGTCGCTGATTGCTCCCAGAAAGCTTGATCGGGGAAAGGACAGGAGTCTACACTTAAGACTTGGATATTGGACAGACTGTGGGCGGATCATTGCATATCATGCTGAGGCAAACAATGTTGTCCTATATCCAGAAAATAATGTAGTAAGGTTCCTGTTAATCTAAAAACCTCAGAAAAGTAAAAAAATAAAATTGTTACTTTTAAAGTTAAGTAAATTTGAAGTAATCAGTATTTTCAGCAATTATATATTATATATACAACATCTTCTTTTATAACTTTTGGGACTCACTGTAAAATTAACGATGTCCCATCCTCATCTTTATGTAGAAAGTAGAAGAGTGAGGAGCTTCCTGTTATTTCTTTGTGTCTAAGTTTGCCCACTAGGTGTCCTCGTTGCTTTAGATTCCACAAAGTCAGTCCCTGCATTCCAATACCCATACTTTCTGCTATTTAGTATGCTAAGAAAAAGATTCAGGATGTCCCGATTATTGTGGTCAGACTTATTATGCTTAAAAATACCCAGACACTACTACATCCCTCCGAGATATTTAGTGTTGAAAACAGTATGCTATTTGGGCGATTCTGATCCACAATCCAGTGCGCACCGGAAGTGACGGCACATCGACGGAGCCTCTGTGTGAAAACAACCGGGGATGCGACGGATATCAAAGATTTTTTTATGGTCAGATGTAGTATGTAGAATAGAAAAAAATATGAGTATGAGATTTGGAATGCAGCCTGGGCCTTCAGCATGTGTTAATTAGTTTAACTGTGTGCACCTGTTGTAATTGGCACTGCTTGACTCCTGTCAGGCTTTTTATCACCCTTTGATGAGCATGTTACTTGAGCTCTGCCACAGTATCTTCTTCTTCTAACAAAACCAAGCACTGATTTATTTTCTCCAGAAGTGTCTCTGCTGTTGTTAGAAAATAAGAAGTGAAGGGAATTCAGCAGTGGTTACTAAATAAATGGTTGCATGTCTTTAAACACACAGTATTAGGACCGGGCTTTTTCACAGCACACAGTTTGCCCCACGGTGGTTTCACTTTCAAGTCAAACTTCTCTGTAATGCAAGGGAGACAGAGCACATTTCAATGGAATTCAGCACTTACCTTTCTTTAAGTGTGGAAAATGCCCATACAGAGGGGTTTAACCTCACTTTTGGGCTTCTTAAATCAGCTTTATTGAGGTCAAATATTGTTGAAAAACATTCAATCTAATCTCTGGGTAGTTTTTCCATTTCTCAATATACATTCTTTGGGATATTTTATTTCCGGACAGTGTGTGCTTGTCATGCTGGTGCTGCTGTAACATCACACTGTGGACAGGGGCCTTCTTTGAAATGGGCTTCTCTTAGGGTTGGAATCTGATAAGTACTACATGGGGTGTTGTCAAGCAGGAGAGTAAACAAATAAAGGAAATGAAAATGCAACAGATAGAAATCACAACTCTATAGTTGAAATACACAATTAAAGTTACACTTACTGGGCCTAATGCTATGGACCATGCAGTGCTGTTTCCTTTGTCCAAAAGAAGTGAGAAGACAGTAATGAAAAATCCACACTGGCTGTTGATGTCATTCATGAGAAGCACTTTTTATTCTCATACTAACTTTATTAGGTTACACAACGCTGTCTGTGCCCTAAATGTTAGGCTGGCACTGTAAAATGGTGACAGTTTCAGTACACTGTACCACCTCTTTAAATGCACTAGTGATATGTTAGAAATAATCCTTTTATTAACAAAAGTTTCCCCAACTAGTTTGTGAGTAGGGGGAGTTTTCTCTGTTTGGGATGACACACAATATTTATAACCATAATGTGAACAAAAGAGCTAGAGTACAACTCATGTTGAAATTGATTACATATCAGTAATCAAGTTTTGCATGAACATAAGCCTGTAATTATCATAGTTTAGGCCCACACCATTGCCCATATTTAAAATACACCAATATGTGACCTTATTTTGTGATGAGACTGGGTTTCCAAATACGATGGATGGACTGAATATGTTTCAATTGGGGTATCTGATGTAGAAAAAATGTTTTCCCTCTCGTCCATTGCGCTCATCTGTAGCCTTTGGAGAAAAGCCAAATTAGATGTCAAGCTGAGTGAGTTGGAGCACTCCGTCCTTATCTATTTTCTGTACACAGATCTGAACACATGGATTATACTTATGTTCTACAGCAACTTGTAGATAACAACAACTGGCGGAAATATTTTTGCATATTTTAAAAACCGAAAAAATCGAAACTGTTTGAAGAGATAAAAACAATAGTTCTGAGAAGAATGAAACCAACAAATGCTGATATAGCAGTGATTCTTGAGGAGCGGGACAAAAGACCGTCTTGCAATAGCAACTGCTGTTATTTTTAAAATTAAAATATTTAAAATTGTACATGTTATTAGGGATTAAGAATACAGTGTCTGGCGCACAATTATCCCCTTAAATTAAATTTTATCATTATTATGTCAATATTTGACACTTGTTATCTTCTCACAACGTCCAAAACAGTGTGTCTACGGAGAAGGGTTCTATCATTCATATGGAATAAAACCTAGAGAAAAAATGTACTTTAATGATTAAAAATAGCTTTTTTCATCAAAAGCAACACTAAATCAATAAAAACTGTTTTTCTACAACACATTCATGTTTTATGAGGTTCCTAAGTGGTGTCCCCACCTTTTGTCAACACTGTCAGACAACGCATTAAAATGTAATAAGATCAGGCAAAATAAGGGGCAGCTGTCACTATGAAGGACCTCTTGTCACATTATATCCCCTGCAGAGTACATTAGAGTCAGACAGGCTCTGAAGTGTTGTCATTTTAGAATATATTTCACTCCAAATCTTGAAAGTCCTGCATCACAACCATGAAATGTCAACACCGACTTACAATTTCTGAAGGAGTTTTTGAAATGGTTTGATCATTTTATTTTCCTGAAGTAGTTCATACTAGCACCTATCAACAGAAAAAACAAATGGCTACTAGATAAATTCCATTTGTTTTGTTTAAGAAACATTTAATATGTCAACACCATCAGATGTCAACTACGTCAGATTTCCTGTCTGACGGTGGTGACAGGCCTATGACGGAGTTGACATTCAATATGAAGGCATCATATTTGGGTGGTTTTCAAGTTGTTATAATTACATTAAATATAGAAATAGGGTCCTCTCCGGGAACCATCACCTTGCCGTGGTGGAGAGGTTTGTGTGCCCCTGTGAACCTGAGAGCTGTGTTGTCCGGAGCCTAGTGCTCCTGGTAGGGTCTCCCAAAGCAAAGTGGTCTCAGGTGAGGGGCCCGACTAAGAATGGTTCACAAAGACCTCATGGAAGAACACAATAGAGCAGTGGTTCTCAATTATTTTCTGTCATGCCCCACCTAGGGGACAGACATTTTTTTGCGCCCCCCCTAAATTGAAATGCTATTGAGAACCTGCTAATATTTATTTATTTATCTGTACAAAACCACTGTATGAGTTTCTGGCATGAGCATTCTGCATACAATCACCTTATTATCAAATTAGATAACTTCTGCAGCAAAAAAATTCTAAGTTCAGTTTATTAGCTCAATTTGTAACATTTAAACAAGGCTGCTCAGCCTGTGTGAATCTCAGGACAGAGAAACAAGAGCAAAAGATTCACTGAGGTTTGCATTTCATTCCAATTTTTTTTTAACTGTAAACATAGTTAAATGTGGTGTTTTTTATTATTATAGGCCAATAGGCCTTCTGTGATGCGATAACAAATAATTAATTAATGTTATTATTAGTCTACTTGCTTGATTTCTTTTTAAATAGCCTATAGAGACACATGTGGACACTTATTTACTGCAAATCGCGGCCTTTCGTGCGGATATGACCATACACAAGCACACATCGCGCTTGCTAGCACTTTTTAATTTTTTTGTCAGTTGGAAATCAAGACAGCCCGCACCCCCCCCCCCCCCCCCCCCGACAACTCACGGTGCCCCCCCAGGGGGGCGCGCCCCACCATTTGAGAAGCACTGCAATAGAGGAAGAGTGACCCTGCCCGGAGGAAGCCCGGGGCCCTCGTCTGGAGCCAGGCCCAGAAAGGGGGCCCGCCTGCAAGCGTCTGGTGGCCGGGTCTGCCACGGGGCCCGGCCGGGCACAGCCCGAATAAGCTACGTGGCAACACACTCCTCTGCAACTGATGGGCCCACCACTCATCAGAGGAACCGCTGGGGTCGGGTGCGCTGCCTTAAGGGTGGCAGTGAAGGGCGGGGACCACGACGGACCAGACCCGGGCGGCAGAGGCTGGCTTTGGGGACGTGGAACGTCACCTTGCTGTGGGGGAAGGAGCCGGAACTGGTGCGGGAGGTGGAACGCTACGAATTAGATCTGGTGGGGCTTACCTCCACGCACAGTCTTGACTCTGGAACCGTACTTCTGGACAGGGGTTGGACTCTATTCTTCTCTGGAGTTGCCCAAGGTGTGAGGCGCCGGGCCAGTGTGGGGATACTCACGAGCCCCCGGCTGGGCGCTACTACGTTAGAGTTTACCCCGGTGGACGAGATGGTCGCCTCCCTACGCCTCCGGGTTGTGGGGGGGAAGACTCTGACTGTTGTCTGTGTGTATGCACCGAACAGCAGTTCGGAGTATTCGGCCTTCTTGGAGACCCTGAACGGAGTCCTGCATGGGGCTCCGGTAGGGGACTCCATAGTTCTGCTGGGAGACTTTAACGCGCACGTGGGCAATGATGGAGACACCTGGAGAGGCGTGATTGGGAGGAACGGCCTCCCCGATCTGAACCCGAGTGGTCGTTTGTTGTTAGACTTCTGTGCTGGTCATGGTTTGTCTATAACAAACACCATGTTCGAACATAAGGATGCTCATAAGTGTATATGGTACCAGAGCACCCTAGGCCGAAGGTCGATGATCGATTTCGTTATCGTATCATCTGATCTGAGGCCGCATGTTTTGGACACTCGGGTGAAGAGAGGGGCGGAGCTGTCAACTGATCACCATCTGGTTGTGAGTTGGGTCAAAGGATGGGGGAAGACTCTGGACAGACCTGGTAAGCCCAAACGAGTAGTGCGGGTGAACTGGGAACGTCTGGCGGAGGCCCCTGTTCAAGAGATCTTTAATTCGCACCTCCGGCAGAGCTTTTCTAGCATCCCTGTGGAGGTTGGGGGCATTGAACCCGAGTGGTCAATGTTCAAAACTTCCATTGCTGAAGCTGCGGCAGGCAGCTGTGGTCTCAAGGTCTTAGATGCCTCAAGGGGCGGTAACCCTCAAACGCCGTGGTGGACCTCGGTGGTCAGGGAAGCCGTCCGACTGAAGAAGTGCTTCCGGGATATGTTATCTTGGGGGACTCCTGAGGCAGTTGCAAGGTACCGACAGGCCCGAAGGGCTGCAGCCTCTGCCGTGTCAGAGGCAAAGCAGCGGGTGTGGGAGAAGTTCGGAGAAACCATGGAGAAGGACTTTCGGTCGGCACCAAAGTGTTTCTGGAAGACCGTCCGGCACCTCAGGAGGGGGAAGCGGGGAACCATCCAAGCTGTGTACAGTAAGGATGGGACGCTGTTGACCTCAACTGAGGAGGTAGTCAGTCGGTGGAAGGAGCACTTTGAGGAACTCCTGAATCCGACTAACACGCCCTCTATGTTGGAGGCAGAGCTGGAGGCTGATGGGGGATCATCGTCAATTTCCCTGGTGGAAGTCACTGAGGTAGTCAAACAACTCCACAGTGGCAAAGCCCCGGGGGTTGATGAGATCCGTCCAGAAATGCTGAAAGCAATGGGTATGGAGGAGCTGTCTTGGATGACACGCCTCTTCAACATTGCGTGGAAGTCGGGTACAGTGCCGAAGGAGTGGCAGACCGGGGTGGTGGTTCCCATTTTCAAAAAGGGGGACCAGAGAGTGTGTGCCAACTACCGGGGTATCACACTTGTCAGCCTCCCCGGCAAAGTCTACTCCAAGGTGCTGGAAAGGAGGGTTCCAATCTCTGTACACTCAAAGCAAGAGCTGTGGCCGGGTTCTCGGTAGTAAGTCGGACCCGTTTCCGGTGGGGGTTGGCCTCCGCCAGGGCTGCGCTTTATCACCAATCCTGTTTGTAATATTCATGGACAGGATATCAAAGCGTAGTCGTGGTGGGGAGGGGTTGCAGTTTGGTGGGCTGAGGATCTCATCTCTGCTGTTTGCGGATGATATGGTTCTGATGGCATCATCGGCCTGTGACCTTCAGCTCTCATTGGATCGGTTCGCAGCCGAGTGTGAAGCGGTTGGGATGAGAATCAGCACCTCTAAATCTGAGGCCATGGTGCTCAGCAGGAAACCAATGGATTGTCTACTACAGGTAGGGAATGAGCCCTTACCCCAAGTGAAGGAGTTCAAGTACCTCGGAGTCTTGTTTGCGAGTGAGGGAACAATGGAGTGTGAGATTGGCCGGAGAATCGGAGCAGCAGAGGCGGTTTTGCACTCGTTTTACCGCACTGTTGTGACGAAAAGAGAGCTGAGTCGTAAGGCAAAGCTTTCGATCTACCGGTCGATCTTTGTTCCTACCCTCACCTATGGTCATGAAGGCTGGGTAATGACCGAAAGAACGAGATCATGGGTACAAGCGGCCGAAATGGGCTTTCTCAGGAGGGTGGCTGGCGTCTCCCTTAGAGATAGGGTGAGAAGCTCAGTCATTCGTGAGGAACTCGGGGCAAAGCCGCTACTCCTTTGCATTGAAAGGAGCCAGTTGAGGTGGTTCGGGCATCTGGTAAGGATGCCCCCAGGGCGCCTCCCTAGGGAGGTGTTCCAGGAGCGTCCAGCTGGAAGGAGGCCTCGGGGAAGACCCAGGACTAGGTGGAGAGATTATGTCTCCACGCTGGCCTGGAAACGCCTCGGGATCCCCCAGTCAGAGCTGGTTGATGTGGCCCGGGAAAGAAAAGTTTAGGGCTCCCTGCTGCTGCCCCCGCAACCCGATTTCGGATAAGCGGTTGAAGATGATGATGATGATGATAGAAATAGGGTTTAGTTTTTCTAATACTGTATTTATGGAAACTCTCACAATCTTCTTTTGTCATGGATGATTCTTAAAAAAGTACAGGATGATATACAAAATGAGACGATTTGGTATGAGTTTGTTAGAGCAAGTCTGATTGAAAGACTGTAATGTGAATCTTGAATTAACAATCAACTAATAATATGCTGTTATAAAATCACTGTTATTGATTATTCTTCGTATTTGATGGTTAAAATGACTACATCTGGGTTTTTGTCACCACCGTCGGATATGTAAAATCCATAAAATATACTTGTCAACTCCGTCAGATATACTTGTCAACTCCGTCAGATATGTGTCAACTCCGTCAGATTTATATTATTTGTTGACACAAAATAAGGAATGGCAAGGTAAAAAGCCCATTTTGATAAAAAGGACAAAAGCTGGGAGGTTGTGTCAAAGCTTAGCCCAGTAGCTTAGTATATGTTGGATACATACAGTAGGGGAGAACGGGGTAAGTAGGCACACTTTTTACTCTAGTGAGAATTGCTCATCACCAAAACATCTGTCAATAGCCATTCCTACATTAAATTGAAGCTTAAGGTGTTGGCTAGAAATGTGTGTCTCTCTTTTTTTCCAACTTATTGTAATGAAGAAGTAATTTACCATCAAAGACACTCTGACACATTGTGACAACCAACCCCATCAAGGGGTCGGTTGTCACACACTATGGGGTTGTTTGTCACAATGTTATCTTAATGGGAAAAATCTTAAAAAGAAGGCAAGGAGGCAGAACCAAATTTGAATGTTTAATTGCATTGTCAAGTTGACAAATAGGCCTACATAACGTTCTGTAGCCTTGGCAGCTGGTCTAGTTTGGGATGCACTGGGTTGTTTTGATTTTGTTGCCCTTTTTTCTTTTGCTTGCTAGCTGCCTTTTCCTGCTCTATTCTTTCCTTCTCTGGGGTGTCAGTGAGGATACAGCTTGACAATTTCTTTCGTTATTGGGTTCCTTTTCTGGCTGCAGCCTTGAGATAACATGTGACAACCAACCCCCCAAAAAATTTGACGACCAACCCCAACTTGAATTTCTTGCTAGCATCAAGGCCAACAACCATCTGACAACTAATTAGCTTGCTAACCACAATCTAAACTATAGTTTACCCTTCACACTTTCTGAGGGTAACAAGTGTTTTGTTATAAACCCATTGTGTAAAAGCCTAGAAGAAAAATACTGAAAAGCAAAATATTTTGAATTTGACGTGAAAAACACAAAACATCCTCTCACCTGAAATGCAGCTGTCTTCCTCCAAGCAAGTCTATGTATGTGACCTCTGATCCCAATTCTGGACCTTTTTTATCTCAACATTTCAGAGCTAGCGCGCTCTGGTGGCGAGATATAACGAATGTGACATCCAACCCATGTGACAAATTACCCCGTTCTCCCCTACATGTTATTTAATCTGCCTAAACATAGGGTTTGTATTTTTTCAACATTGCACCCTGTTTTGTCCCACTTCTCAAGAATCACTGATAGAACCCAATAAGTATTGACACGGAAACCTTTGCTTTCATAATGAGAGTGGATATTTCCCTTATTGGGCAATTATTATAACGTAATAGCAGTTACTGGTAACTTCTTCTTAAATTCTTATAATTAATCCCCAAATTATAAGAATTCATGAAGAAGTTACCAGTAACTGCTATTTAGTTATAATAATTGCCCAATAAGTGTGGGCGGATTCTGAGTCACCCAAATGTAAAACATTTATTAAATTAACATTCTTAAAACTACACAAACTTTCCAAAGCATTAAACGCTGTTTGTAAGGGGACGAGGCGAGGGTATCAATATGCATATACTGACACCTTTACAAAGTCTTTGTGTGAATTTCTGAGGTCCCTAAATCAGTGGCTGTGTTTTGTGTCTCAAGTGTTTTGCTTTATTGCTCACCTGCTATACTAGATTATGGTTCAGGTTTGTGTTTGACCAGTGGGAAAATTCAGAACTGCAAAATTGACCCATATAGTTCCTTAGCCATTGCAAAGTACTACCCCATGAGTACAAACCTTGTCATTATTATTATTATTATTATTATTATTATTATTATTATTATTATTATTATTATTATTATTATTATTATTATTATTATTATTATTATTATTATTATTATTATTATTATTATTATTATTATTATTATAATAATAATAATAATAATAATAATAATAATATATAAGTTTTATATAGTGCCTTTGAAGAAAACCTAAGGACGCTTTACAAAAGTACAGGGGAATGAAAATAAAGTAATAAGCAAGGACTAAAAAAAATAATAATAAATTAGAAAATAAATACAAACTATGGGGCCCAGGAACTATGGCAGAGGAGCTCATTTGATCTGTTCCATCCAAATGCAGGAAATGCAAATAAATCCCCACACATGTTCCTGGAAATGTTGTGGTTTTCCAACAATATATATATACAGTGTAGTGTGAAAGTTTGTGAACCCCTTGAGCCTTTTGGAATTTTATTTATTTTAACCATTATTAATTCATTTTTTATCAATACCAGTATTTTTTATATGAAATAACAGATGTTTGTTTATCAATTCAACATTTTTCTTTTCCAGAAATCAACTGTTGAAACAGTTAAAACTAATTATTTGACAAATGTTGTATGTGCAAAAGTGTGTGAACCCTGAGCTGCATTGCTTAAATGGAGCAAGGTAAACACAATCAGGTGGGCCAAATCGAGTGATGAAATAGACTAATGTAATGAGAGATCTTCAGGGAAGAAATTGGGCGGCACTAGATAAAACAAAGATAAAACCAGGTCAGTTTAGGCCCTCCAAACTGAACCCATACAGGTCAGACATGCTCAAAGGGGAAACAATCTCAGAAGATCTCAGGAATAGAGTTTTGATGTTGCACATTTGTCTGGGGACAGCTATAAATTCATATAAAAAAGTTTGAGCTCCATCGGTCCACCGTGAGGCAAATAATCTACAAATGGAGAGCTTTAAGAGTGACTTAACATCTGCCTAGAAGTGGACTTCCTTCAACAATATCCTCAAGCGCAACAAGAAAAGAGATTTTTCAGTTAAAAGCCAACCCAAACATTACATCTGTAGATTTGCAGACCATTTGCCACCACCGTTCTTCACTTGGGAGAAGGTTATCTTGGTGGTAGGCAGAGTTGCGTTTTTGCCCAAACATGGCGGTTTTGGTTGTGAACAGTTACATTTTGGACAAATCTGTCCACAGAAAAGACTTCAGGTATCTCCAGGTGCTCTCTGGCAAAGTTGTGACAAGCACTTTTGTTCTTTTTTGAGAGTAGAGGCTTCTTCAGCAACCCTCCCTTGAAAGCCATGTTGACTTATTTTTATTCTTATTGTGGAACCATGCACATCTGTCCCAGATGCTGCAAGAGAGGTCTGCAAATCACTAGATGTAATGTTTGGGTTGGCTTTTAACTGAAAAATAACTTTTTTTGTGGTGCTTATGGATATTTTTGAAGGAAGTCTACTTCTAGGCAGATGTTCAGTCACTCTTAAAGCTCTCCATTTGTAGATGATTTGCCTCACGGTGGACCGATGGAGCTCAAACTTTTTTTAAATTAATTTATAGCTGTCCCCAGACAAATGTGCAGCATCACAACTCTATTCCTGAGATCCTCTGAGATTTTTTTCGCTTTTAGCATGTCTGACCTGTATGGGTTCACTTCGGTGAGCCTAAACTGACCTGGTTTGATCTCTGTTTTATCTAGTGCCGCCCAATTTCTTCCTTAAAGATCTCTCACTACATTGGTCCATTTCATCACTCAATTTGGCCCATCTGATTGTGTTTACCTGCTCCATTTAAGCAATGCAGCAGAATTGATAAACAAACATCTGTTATTTCATATAAAAATACTGGTATTGATAAAAATGAATTAATAATGGTTAAAATAAATAAAATTCCAAAAGGCTCAAGGGGTTCACAAACTTTCACACAGCACTGTATATATATATATATATATATATATATATATATATATTGTTGGAAAACCTGCACCAGCGAGCACTTCCCCCCGGACTCCTCTGCCCGCCTGCTCTGGTTTGCTCTCGCCCAAGCCTTCTCGCCTGGACATTCTCCGTTGCTCTCTCCCTGGAATCCCTCCAGGACAGTTGGATTTTCCCTGGATCCCGGCCCAACCCCCAGCTGATTCTTGTTAAATAAACCTTCTTAAACTGGTACTGTCTCCGCGCCTGTGTACTTCCTGTCCAGCCGTAACAAATGCAACTAAACAGTTGGCAACTTTAGTAATTTTTCCAGAGACTTTATTTCAAGAAGATGGCCTTACATATCTACACAATAGTGAAATCCAGTTTTAAAAGCAGAAAAAAAACATGTTCATGTTTGCACCGTCAAATTCATAACAATTTTATAAACATCTACATATTTGACTTAACATCTCTTAGATTAATTCTGAATATAAAGTCAATATTGTGCTTTGAACTCAATATGGTAACATGACCCCGTCACTTGTTCACTTTAGTGGGAATGATAGATTAGTATTCTGTGTGAGTGCGTGTGTGTGTGTGTGTGTGTGTGTGTGTGTGTGTGTGTGTGTGTGTGTGTGTGTGTGTGTGTGTGTTGTCAAGGAGGCAAAGCTATGTGTGACCGTGTAGCCTTGTTTACCTAACCCAAGGGATTCTGGGTTTTGTCAACTGTCACTGGGTCAAAAGTCAAACTCCACACTCTGGGAAAACCAAGAAGTGGCTCAAAAAGTCTTAAAAAGTCCCAACTTAAAAAGACAGTGTGCCTCCCAACAGCAGTGGTACACCAAAGTCAAACATATTTATCACGTACACAGGTAATTGCAGCAAACGTACATTTAGAAGGGTCCAAAAAATGCATGAAAATTACAATTATTTCAGTTCTTGCTTTGGCTTTTGGCAGTTGTAGAACCAGATGCTTTGTTAATGGCAATGACCATGTGATCATCAACGGTCCGGTATAAATGATCCAACATGGGTGAAGTGCAGTTTAAAGGGATAGTTCAGTATTTTCAGGGTTGTATGAGGTACTTATGCATAGTTAGTGTGTTACCTTATGGAGATGGTGATCAAGGCAGGCACTATAAGGAGTTTAGGGGAGATGACGCTGTAGCAGAAGTCAGCCTTGTATTGTCGCAGACAGGGCTAGGGAGAAAAAAAGTTTGTTCTCCACATATAGAAATGCTTACTTAAAACCTAAATATCCTCTCAATAGTATGCTAAACTTTTTTTTTTTTTTTTAAAGATAATTGTTGGGCATTTTCAAGCTTTATTAGATAGTACAGAGTTGAAATGTGGAGACAGAGAGAGAGAGGGGGGATGACATGCAGTAAAGGTCCACGGGTCAGATATGAACCTGCGACCACTGCAACGAAGGCCGGAGCCAATATGGTACGCGCTCTATCCACTACGCCACCGGAGCACTAAACTAAACTAAACTAAACTTTTAAGATTTCTTCCACAGCTTTAGTTTGTTGCCATGTCCTACAAAGTTGTTACATTTGTCAGCTTGAAAAGCTTGGTCTTCATAATCTTCGTATGGTTATAATTTTTTTTTAAATACTAAAAATGTCAACACAATGCATATTGTAATTTTGTAATAGTCAATTAAAGAGGTAATGTGGTCATAGTGTTCTCTGTTGTAAGGAGGTTATCGAACTTCTTTATAGTTGTTGGCAAAATCAATGATGTCGCAAGGCTGGGACTGGGACAACTCTGCCTTGGCACTGACTACTGAGGGCATTGTGAAATTTCCATAACATTCCACCAAAAACCATTTGCCAGCATTACTCATGTTCCAACAATATCGAGTTTTAAGAGAAGTCTGTATTCTGCAAGACTGAATTTCCTGGAAATGTAAGTATACGGTGTGCCCAACAGTTTGCCCAAGTTAGTCCACAAAATAGCTGTTTCATTCAATATGGATAATATATTAAAGCCTCTTGTGAGTGAGAAAAATGCTTCCAATGCATACATCTGTACATTAGTTCAATATGAAAAACATAAAAAAAATCAAATATAATTGTTCTAAATATATGTATTAAAGCTGAATGAATAATTTTTATCTAAAAAGCCGACTTGATCTTTGACCTATGGTGATGTCATGTTCTGGGAGATTTGATGAGTCAGTTTATACTGATCTGTTATCCCGAACATAACCTTCTCTGGAGCAGGTTGGCTGTTCAAAAAACGTAAACCAGTGTCAAGACACCAAGACCCAGGGAAGAACCTAAAGTTTCCTCATTTAGCCCAAATCCTGCTTCTCAATATCCCCTAACTTTAACCACACACAGGGCCGCCCATAATGGGTAGAAAGTGGGAAAGCTTTCTAGGGCCCAGCAACTTGGGGGCCCATGGTCTTTGGAGGCCAAGAACCTAGCTAAGCTAAACTTTATTTTTAACCGAAATATTCACTTTAACCAATTCAAACTTGCATGACTATAACTAAAAAACAAACATTTAATGTATTGTTACTTGAGTGAAATGTCAATATCTGCTGACCATCAGCTACCTGTGAGCTTTGTGTGCGAGCCGAAAAAAAGTCTGGTGTTAACACACAGCCGGCGCTCCCCTAACGACAATTTAAAATGCCTGGCTCAGAGCCAGCAGCTGGACATGTTTATACGAACCGCGGCCAGAACATATTAAACATTAAGGTTAGTATAAACATAAACGAATGTTCACTAAGCGTTCGCTGGACATTACCTATATGCCTTTAAAACAACATAACTCAATGTACATTTGCCTGGGCGCGGTGTGGAAAATCTGCTGATTGCAGGCCTTGAATCCGTTACGGGTTGGTCGACAGCCCAGAGATTGGCAGCAAAAAGACAATGGACCACAAAATTAAGAACTTGAATGCCCAACGATCTAAATGA
This sequence comes from Ammodytes marinus, assembly GCF_949987685.1. Taxonomy (NCBI): domain Eukaryota; kingdom Metazoa; phylum Chordata; class Actinopteri; order Uranoscopiformes; family Ammodytidae; genus Ammodytes; species Ammodytes marinus. Next base: position 8,582,574 of record NC_137213.1, on the reverse strand, counting down.
AGTACAATAAAGTACATTTTGTGCTGACTCTGGACTGGAGACCATGTGTTTTGGTAGATCGTTTTGATTTGGTCCAGTCTACCATTGATGGTATTCTGGACCATAATAAACAGTATAGTGTATATGTTTGATCACTTCTGTTTCTTTGGTAATAGTGAAGATGAGTATTTGAATCTTGTGTGCCTGTGCTATTTGTTTATCCGAGACGATACACCTATTTTGAGAAACATTTCCACCCCCACCCTAACCCAGGGCAGGTGGACTGGGTACCACAGAACTGAGCTGAGGGGGACTGGAGGTTGGCCAGTGGACTTGTATAACTTATAATTTGACCCCTTATACAGTATGCCTTGAAGGCTTTCCATCTACACTCAACAAAAATATAAACGCAACACTTTTGTTTTTGCTCCCATTTTTCATGAGATGGACTTAAAGATCTAAAATTAATTTCAGATACACAATTGTACCATTTCTCTCAAGCATTGTTCACAAATCTGTCTAAATGAGTGATAGTGAGCACTTCTGCTTTGCTGAGATAATCCATCCCACCTCACAGGTGTGCCACATCAAGATGCTGATCTGACATCATGATTAGTGCACAGGTGTGCATTAGACTGTCCACAATAAAAGGCCACCCTGAAATGTGCAGTTTTGTCTCACAGCAAAATGCCACAGATGCCACAAGCATTGAGGGAGCGTGCAATTGGCATGCTGACAGCAGGAATGTCAACCAGATCTGTTGCTCGTGCATTGAATGTTCATTTCTCCACCATAAGCCGTCTCCAGCAACTTCGCACAGCCATTGAAGAGGAGTGGACCAACATTCCACAGGCCACAATTGACAATCTGATAAACTCTATGCGAAGAAGATGTGTTGCACTGCATGAGGCAAATGGTGGTCACACCAGATACTGACTGGTTCTGAGTCCCCAGACCCCCAATAAAGCAAGAAAATGCACATTTCAGAGTGGCCTTTTATTGTGGACAGTCTAAGGTATACCTGTGCACTAATCATGATGTCAGATCAGCATCTTGATGTGGAGGTGGGATGGATTATCTCAGCAAAGCAGAACTGCTCACTATCACACATTTAGACAGATTTGTGAACAATGTTTGAGAGAAATGGTACAATTGTGTATCTGGAATGAATTTTAGATCTTTAAGTCCATCTCATGAAAAATGGGAGCAAAAACAAAAGTGTTGCGTTTATATTTTTGTTGAGTGTAGTTGTGGCAGAGGTCTGGGATGTGTTAATCTAAAGATAATTATCAATGTGTTCCCCCAGAAATTTTAGAAACTTTGAGCCCAGCATACCTTTAATTTGAACTCTCAAAAAAGAAACTAGTCTTGAATAGCTTTTTTAAGTTTGAGTAACAGTCAAATTATTTGTATGATGAATTCAGGCTTCTCCATATATCAGATACATGTAGTTCTTTAATACAATTATGCATTACTTTCCTTTACTGTACTCGGACCATATCTGTGGAAGCATTAAACCCAGATTATATTATTAGAAAAGTAGACATTTTCAAAATATTTTAGATTGAGCACAGCGGTGTGTAACTGTTTCAAACATCATCACATCCTATGAACCATTTGTGTGCCATATGGTTACAAAATTGGGTTTTGATAATACAGTTTTGGCATATGGATTATTTTACCTGAGTCGTTCTGATACTGGTGTCTGGGCATTGTTCTATGAATTTTGAAAAGTATTTGGACCTAATTGAAAAAACAAGTTGGTACCGTTTGTAGTTCTTCTACATTCTTATGAGGAAGACAGGTAAATCACTCTGACATGTTCCTGAGTTTAATGATCTCTTTCCATAGCGTACTCTTTGTTCACATTTCACATACTGAACATTCTGTATAGATCAGACCCATAGATAGTAAGGAAGTCTGACCAGTTTCTCACTGCACCGCTGCTTCTTCTTCTTCTTGTGTATTGTTTTTTGGCAGTTGGCAAACAACTTAAAGATGCATTACCGCCATCTACTGGTATGGAGTGTGGCATAAATAACCTAGCTTCAAAAAATGTTATAAAATAATAATAATTAGAATTTGATGACACTTATTGGAATTCTTTTGTAAAATGTCTATTAAATCAAAACTTACTTTTTCTTTTCTGAATTTTCCCCTCATCTGCCTTCTATCTTCCTCATATCTCTCACACTGCATTATAACATGTTCTACGGTCTCTTCTTGCCCACATTCACATCTGCCTGTTTCATGTTTTCCTATTTAAAAACAGTGTACTGTTCAGACCTGTGTGCCCAAATCTCGGTCTTGATAGAACCAACTCCTCTCTTCTGCTCTTATCTCCACATCTCATTTCTCCCACTTTCCTTTGCACTCTGTAGAACCATCTTCCTTTCCGCTCTTCCTCCCACTGCTTTTGCCATCTCCTATTCAGTATTTGCTTAATAATGCCTTTAATTTCAGTTTTACCTATATTTATACTTATATCAATTATGTTTTTTTTTTGGTAACATCTTTTGCAAGCTTATCTGCCATTTCATTTCCTCTTATCCCAATGTGTGCTGGAACCCATAAAAAAAACACTATAAGCCCCATCATTTGTATACGGTATAATGTTTGTTGAACCTCAATCAAAATATCTGGTCTGCTTTCGGACCGGTTGTACTGTAGGCTCTTTAATGCTGAACTGGAGTCTGAGCAAATAACTGACCTTAATGGCCTGTTGTCCTCCACCCACTGCACTGCCAACAGTATTGCCAGCAGTTCACCTGTATAAACTGAAACCTCATTATTAACCCTCTTCCCTATTTTCACTCGAAATTCCGGTACAATAAAAGCTACCCCTACTTTATTACCTTAGTCCTTTGACGCATCTGTATAAATTTGAACATAGCTATAGAATTTGTCTATGTACTCCTGTATTAATTGTTTATTTCTGTTTTTGTTTTCTAATAATGATACATCTACTGTAGCATCTGGCAAAATCCACAGTGGAATTATAGGCATCGGTACTGTAGGAACTGCGTTTAATTGATCTATTCTAAATTGTACTGCTCTCTGGTTCGCTGTCCAACCAAAACTTTTTGTTTCCCTTCTCCCCTTTTCCCAACACGGTTTTAAAGTGCTTTGTGCTGGATGATCCTGACTATGGCCCGTATAGTACAGGCATTTTGTGAGAAAATATGGGTGGACCTCTCAAAAATTGCAACAGAAACCATTTCAACTGCTTTTGACTCATGAATATGTAATTAATAACATACTAAAAGTCTTAAGGAATCCAAGTGGTGGAAAGTTATTTTCTAAGGGGTTTCTTAACCATACCTTTATGTCAATTTTCGGCTTCCTAAAGTACTGTTTTATGGTAGAGGGGATATGTGCAAAATTGTTAACCTTTTCAGAAAAGCTTGAAACTTGGTACACTTATACAGTTTGGGGCTCTGAACATTTTCAGATATTAAGCCATTGCAAAATTTAATCATGGTTGCCATGGAGACCATTTTACTTTCCGCCATAGCCTAATTATGCATTTTTCATCATAACTCCTGAACCAAACATAATACCACATAACTAGTGATGTCTAACCCTATGTTTTCATGGTCAGGGATTACTATGATACCACATACAACATCATAAACAGTTAAGGTCAATAGTTAAGGGTGAATCCAATGTTAATTTTTATTTATTTATACATTCTTTTCTGATATCCACACAAATCGTTCATTACTGTCCATATCAACCGACAACTTTGTTTAACAAGAGATATGGTGCAATGCATGTGCAAATAAATGATTAATTATGAAGTCATAATATTCATTTGATTTAATTTTCTTGCCATAAATGTATTAAATGTTTTCAAGATAACAATGTCAAGTTATTTTTGGGTAATTTTTGCCTTTATTAGTTAGAGAGAGAGATCAGAACCATATGACCCGACAGCAGACCTGGAACTCATATGGAAAACTGCCATCCTGTTTGTCTCACAAAGGCCAGCATGGTCTAGTATGATGCAATTTGCACAGCATGGCAATCACCCGGGGTAAACATCCTTTGTGTTTACCCCATTGGTTGATATTAGACGTAGTGACCCTACATGCATCTACTCCGCATGTAAGTTCCTATGTGAACATGCCCACTGCCACAATTCCACCCCAATCATCAAATGTTATCAACCACTGGTGGAAGGCATTTTCTTATGAAAGTAGCTGAGCCAGAGGTTAGTGACTTGGGGGCTTCCACACTGATATGAGTTGTTGGGGTCCATTGGGCATGTTATGGTTGATGCTGGGAAGAGGAAGTGATAATGATTTTCTATGCAGCCGTTGTGCACATTATGACAGGGAAGATGTTTGGATGGGATTTGCATTGAAAGAGTCCTTAATTGCCTGATTCTGCCTGATGCACTTGTTGTAACTCCCCATTAGCTGCAAGGAGATCCAAAATACTATGATGAAGAGATGTCATCAGCAGATGATACCTGCTGGAGATCGGTTATAAAACTCTGGTGTCAATTAAGTTGCTGCAATATATGCAAAGCTGATAGACGATGTCTGCAGAGAAGGCTTGCCATTCTGATGTGATTCTCAGAATAAGATGACTTCTCAAATGCAAAACTGAATCCTTAAAATCCATTGGTAGACATATTTTGCAAGTTTCTGAGAATTGGGAACTTCACCTTGAAACAATATCAGAAATGCTTCCTTTCATGGCAGTATCAGGGCATAATCTCTACACAAAATCAGCTCACATCTACAGTATGTGCAGACAGGGCTGCCCATAAGGGGTAGAAAGTGTGAAAGCTTTCTAGGGCCCAGCCACTTGGGGGGCCCATGGTCTTTGGAAGCCAAGCACCTACCTAGATAACCTTTATTTTTAGATTTTTAGATATTTATGTCAATATCTATTCAAAGTTGGGTGTTTACACAGAGCCGCGGCTTCGCTTAAGGCCATTTAAAAAGCAGTAGAAAAGCTACTTGTGTCTGGGTGTGGATGTGAAAAGTATTTGGACCCCATGAAAAAACAGGTTGGGTACCTTTTGTAGTTCTTCTACATTCTTATAAACAGGACAGGCTAGTTACTCTGTCATTGTCCTGAGTCTACAAACAGGTTTAAATTATCTCTCCCCATAACGTACATTTTTGTGAAAAAGAATTTCCCTTTGGGGACTATAACTTCTAAAGGCTTTGAGGTTGACACGGCCAGCCAGGTCTGACCAGTTTTTCAGAAACCTGGCCAATTGACCAACCAGCCGAGTGATACCACAATGAAGCTGACGAGCAACATCATCCTGTTTTAATCATTGTAACCACCAAGATCCTGCTTTCTGTATTGTTTCTAAAAATAAAAAATGAAAATAGACCTTAAAAAGTTCTTAATGCAAAGAAAGATACAAGGCACAAAGAAGTTGGAAATAACTGAAGGAACAGATTTGTGTTCAAAGATTAAGACATTTTTTGTAATGATTTCAGTAATGTTTTCAGTAATTTTGCAGTGATGAGAGCAGAATGAACTAAGCCTAAATGTTGCAACCAAATATAGGCCAACTTTATAGTTTTGAAGGGTAGGTTGGTTTGGTTATTCATGTAGAGAACCGCCTTTTTTCTTTTTTGTGAAGAATTTGTTGTTGATGTTAATTTTTAACCGTTATTTATTTCAACAATACCACCAAAATATTTCAAATGCTTTATTGTCATGTGCAGAAATACAAAAGAGTGCAATATTTGGTGCAGTCAATTAGTGTACATGTATCTTATACCAGAAACTAGTAGCATAGAAAACGTGCAAATTGTGAAAAAACTTTTAGATTGCTTTAGTGGATACTAAAGAAGAACAATGTCTCTGTGTGAACTGATTATTTTGTAGAGATCTGCTGATCTGTTAAACAATTGTGTGAGTGGGTATTCAAAATAAATTGGTAGGTATGCTGGGCTTAGTCAGAAATGTACGTGCTACTATTGTAAAATAATAAGCCCTTGCTGCCCCAACTGTCCCTGCAAATCCCTGGTTGATAAGATAGTTATTCTCTCTACAAATACATGTATGTGTTTTTTTTTAAGATATTTTTTGGGCATTGTTATGCTTTATTGATAGTGCAGAGAGACAGAGGTGAAATGGGGCAGAGAGGGGAGTGACATGCAGAGACCGACCGCGGGCGGGAATCGAACCAGGATCTGCTGCTGGGCCCGGCCCGGGGGGGGGGACGCCCTACCAACTGAGCTAAGGGCGCCCAACCTTAACTGTTTCTGATGTTGTATGTGGTATCATAGTAATCCCTGACCATGAAAACATAGGGTTAGACATCACTAGTTATGTGGTATTATGTTTGGTACAGGAGTTATGATGAAAAATGCATAATTAGGCTATGGCGGAAAGTAAAATGGTCGCCATGGCAACCATGATTAAATTTTGCAATGGCTTAATATCTGAAAATGTTCAGAGCCCCAAACTATATAAGTGTACCAAGTTTCAAGCTTTTCTGAAAAGGTTAACAATTTTGCACATATCCCCTCTACCATAAAACAGTACTTTAGGAAGCTGAAAATTGACATAAAGGTATGGTTAAGAAACCCCTTAGAAAATAACTTTCCACCACTTGGATTCCTTAAGACTTTTAGTATGTTATTTATTACATATTCATGAGTCAAAAACAGTTGGAATGGTTTCTGTTGCAATTTTTGAGAGGTCAGGTTATATAATGCCTGGACTAGTAGGTTAATCCAGTAGTTCAAGGACAGCTCTACTCTTCTCAACTCTAGAGGCATCTCCCCCATTTCTACCTGTAGTGCTGCTGTTGGGGTTGTTTTTATTGCACCTGTACATACCCTCAAAGCCTGATACTGTATTTTATCTATTTTAAGAGATGTATTTGCAGCTGACCCATACACTACACACCCATAGTCTAACACAGATCTGACTAACCCAGTGTATATAGCCTTTAACACTATTATGTCTGCCCCCCACTCATACCCAACTAAACACCTCATTACATTAAGTGTTTTTTGCACCTGTCCACAACCTTCTTAATAGTCATACAGCAAGACTCTATCCCCGGCTTGGCCCGTCTTAGCTGCGGAGAAGTGGACGGCTAGCTCTATTCGTGCTGGGCTAGCTGCTAGCGGACAGGAGCCAAACTTTTAGCTGACGACGGGATGCCACCGAAGACTCGTCAGGCGGGCCAGCCTGACGAGGCAGAGGATATAATAAGATCGCTTGATTTCTTGTCAGCTGAGGTGACAAAAATCTCTGAGCAACAAACAAAGATCATGAATCTGATGGGTGAAATCCACACACTCAAGTTGAAAAACATGGAAAAGGACACAAAAATCGCGCTACTGGAGAACCGAGTGGACGATCTCGAGCAGTACTCCCGCATGAATGATTTGATCATCAGCGGTCTGAGGACCAAACACCGAAGCTACGCCAGGGCTGCTGCGGCCTCCGAAGACACCGCCGCCGGGAGGCAAGGGACCGACGCTTCCGAGGACGAACGCGAGTCAACAGGTCCTTTGCTTTTTGGAAAGCAAGGGCATCTCTGTTGGTAGTGGAGACATCGAGGCCTGTCATACCCTGCACAGTAAAAACAAAACGGTCGTGCCTGCAATAATAATCCGGTTTACCAACAGAAAGAACACACAAGCAATCATCAGACAAGGAAGGAAACTAAAAGGAACCGACGTCTACATCAACGAACACCTCACCAAGAAGAACGCGGACATCGCAAGGAAAGCACGCATCCTAAGAAAACAAAACAAGATTCAAGCAACATGGACTTCCAACTGCAAAGTATTCATCAAACTGAATGGAAACACTCCTGAATCAGCGAAAGTGCTCCTCGTCAGAGACGTCACCGAGCTGGACAAGTTCGAGGTATGAAAGAAAAAACAAAAGGTAACTGAATATTCACTGAAGTAAACACACCTAGAACACCCATGACAAGTTCGGACTATAACCAATCAACAGAATATGAAAAACTGGACTTGAAATGTTTTGAATACACAGAACACAAATCACAAGACATTGAAAATGACATCGATCCTGAAAACAATTTTTTTTATAATAACACACACAGCCATTGTGAATATTATACAGAAGAACAATTCAGAAAAAGTGTAATAATGGACGGGTCAATATCCATCATACATTTTAATAGCAGGAGCCTTAACTCAAACTTATCAAAAATCAAACACTGTTTAAGGCAACTGGACAAAAAATTCACCATAATTGCAATAACTGAAACATGGCTTAGTGAAGAAACAAGTAACATGGTGGATATTGAGGGATATGAAATGTTTTTTCTTAACAGGACTCAATCGAAGGGTGGTGGTGTTGCACTATATATTGATACCAGCTACAAAAGTAAATATGCCAGTAAAATGACATTTGCATTGGACAACATCATGGAATGCGTTACTGTTGAAATTGAGATGGAAAAATCTAAAAATATTCTGATAAGCTGTGTGTACAGAAAACCTGGTTCTTGTGTTGACACATTTAAGGAAAAGTTAGCTGAACTATATCACAACATAAATAACAAGAAAATTGTGTTTGTCTGTGGAGACTTTAACATTGATTTATTAAACCCGCAAGAACACAATTCAACAGCAGAATTTATTGATTCAATGTATAGCAACAGCTTATATCCTACAATCACACGTCCAACCAGAATTACAACCAGAGCCGGCCCGAGGCATAAGCGAACTAAGCGGCCGCTTAGGGCCCCCGACTGCCTGGGGGGCCCCCTAAAAAAAAAAAAAAAAAAAAATTTTTTTTTTTTTTTTTTTTTTTTTTTTAGTTTGTGTGTTTGATATTAACATCATACTATGCAAATGTGAGTTGTCATACAAAAAAAGGAATAAAATGTTTTGGTCTAGATAATTAATAGCCTAAAAATGTAATCAGTTCATCTGGGAGGAAATCCGAAATTATCTGATCATGTCACGTTCACATCCATGCACAGTGTGTATTGAGTTTATTTAAAAACAATTGGAAATGGGGCTGCCCTCAGTTGCCCATACACTGTGTATAGTCTAAAGCCTATTTCAGCCTTGTCTGTGGAAAAAAAGATACAGTAGCTGGACAACAGAGTTCTTCTGCTTCGTTCCTCACACTGCATTTAAATGCATTCACTATATTACAGAGAAATATGTCCCGTAAAAGAAAAAGAGCTCCAAGCCCAACCCATAATATTTTATTTTATATTAATATTTTTATGGAAAATCCATGTGTCCTTCTTCAATAGCTTCTAATTCATCTGACCCAGTGTCTCCAAATTATTTGTTCAAACAAAATTTCTCAGATTTAGCCTCTTAATTTTCCTCTCAAAGTGCACCAGATTCATGCATTTCACTTTAAAAAGGTTAAAAAAATCTCCCGGGGGGGCATACCCCCGGACCCCCCTAGGAGGGTCTGAATCTCGGCTGTCTAATATTTTTGCACAGCCGCTCAGTGGAGGCACTAGCGGAAAACACTGGGTGTGTGAATGATATTTAACAAAGATCTATAGTTTCAGCAGCGCTAACATTGGAGAGGGGCCCCCTAATCATATTTCGCTTAGGGCCCCCTGAAGGCTTGGGCCGGCTCTGATTACAACACACAGTGCTACACTAATTGACAACATATTCACAAATGTCTGGGATAGGAAAGTTCACAGTGGTCTAGTAATAAATGACACAAGCGATCACCTGCCAGTTTTCGCAACCATACAGAGCTGTACGAGGATAAAAAAAGACACCACAACGGTCAAAATAACCAGACATAAAACACAAAATGCTATTAATTCCCTTAAAGAAGACCTACTGAGACAAGACTGGAACAAGGTATATGTTAAAGGTGCAAATGAAGCCTAAGAATCATTTCTGGAAATTGTAGCAGAACTGTATGAAAAAAATTGTCCTCTAGTAAAGAAAATAGTGAAACCAAAATATGCTGAGAAACCATGGATAACTAAAGGAATATCAAAATCATGTAAAAAGAAAAATTCATTATATAAAGATTTTTTAAAGAAAAGAACAACAGAAGCTGAACAAAAATATAAGACATATAAGAATAAACTAACAAAAATTATGAGACACAGCTAAATGGATCACTATAGCAAGTTACTGGAGGACAACAAAAACAATATTAAAAATACATGGAATATATTAAATGCTATTATCAAAAAACGAAGTGGAAAGGCAGAATATCCCAACTCTTTCATGTCTCCAAATAACAAAACAATCACTGATATGGCTTCAGCTGCAGAAGAATTTAATAAATTCTTTGTTGGGGTTGGTCCTGGTTTGGCCGGGGAAATTCCAAAGACTGGTATTAGTGATGGTGTAGAAAGTAAAGACATATATGTTGATGAAACAATGTTTCTAAGAGGGACTGAGGAAAAAGAAATTATTGACACTGTTAAAAAACTTAAGAGCAAAAAGTCCACAGACTGTCATGATATTGATATGTGCACTGTCAAAAATGTAATTGAATGTATAGCAAGGCCTCTAACCCACATTTGCAATCAGTCTCTTCAAACTGGTGTATTTCCAAACAATATGAAAACAGCTAAAGTCATGCCATTACATAAAACTGGAGACAAACATATACTCTCAAACGACAGACCGATTTCATTGCTTCCCCAGTTCTCCAAAATACTGGAAAAAATATTCTATACAAGAATTAATGAATTCATCACCAAACATAACATACTGTATGAACAACAATATGGTTTTAGAGCAAAGAGAACTACTTCATTTGCAATCATAGAATTTGTAGACAAAATCACCAAGGGAATAGAAAATAAAGAATATGCTGTGGGGATATTTCTGGATTTAAAAAAAGCATTCGACACTGTTGATCATGAGCTGTTAATAAAAAAACTACAAAGATATGGCATTAGAGGCATTGCACTGGCATGGTTATCCAGCTACCTACAGAACAGGAAACAATATGTCGAAATTCAAAATCATAAATCACAATTGCAACAGGTTACATGTGGGGTGCCCCAGGGCTCAGTGTTAGGGCCATTATTATTCAATCTGTACATCAATAATATATGTGAAGTATCAAAAACTGTCAACACTGTTCTTTTTGCTGATGACACAAATTTACTCTGCTGTGGAGATAACTTGGAACAGCTTCTGGATACTATGGAAAAGGAATTAAACAGGTTGAAGATCTGGTTTGATGAAAATAAACTCACATTGAATCTAAGTAAAACTAAATTTATAATTTTTGGGAATAGACCAACCAACACAGAAAAGAAACTCATGATAAATGGCATAGAACTAGAAAGAGTATCTGAAATAAAGTTTCTGGGAGTATTAATTGACAACAAATTAAGTTGGAAACCTCACATAAATTATATTAAAGCTAAAATATCTAAATCAATAGCAATACTCAATAAAACCAAATACCTACTAAATAAAACCTCCCTGTATACATTGTACTGCTCCTTCATACTTCCTTACATGACATACTGTGTGGAGATATGGGGGAACACATACAAAACAAACATACATCCGATCTTCATCCTTCAAAAAAGAGCTATACGAATTATACATAAAACCGCTTACAGAGAACCAACAAATCCATTATTTGTTGAACTAAAAACTCTTAAATTTCTAGATTTGATCGACTATAAAACTATTCAAATAATGTTTAAAGCAAATAATCACCAATTGCCTCGTGGCATCCAGGAGTTGTTCCAACTGAGAGAGAGCAAATACAATTGAAGAGGAACCTGTATATTTAACAAACCATCTATAAGGACCAATACAAAACTGCACTGTATAACCACAAAGGCTGTAAAATGATGAGCTGAAAAACTGTACAACAATATCAAAACTAAAAAAGCTTTTCAGAAACAAAACACTGAATTGTTATGAGCTGGAGCAGTGAATTTCTGTTTTGCTGTTTTCAATTTCATGGTTTTTGTTCATCTGTTCCTTTATTTTATTATTCTATTTTTTTTCCTTTATTTTATTTTATACTTATTGAAGATTTATTTTGTATTTATTTATTTTATTTTATTTTGTAAACAATTATATAAAAAAAGAGGGGGTAGGACCAGAAAAGTTTTTTTTTAACTTCTTCCTATCCCTACATGAACTATATTATTTGAGTTATGTATTTGTTGTTTAGGATCTCATTTGTTTGTTTTTTTTAATTTATTATTCTCCTTTTTTATTGCTCAATTGTTTTATTTATGTTTGTATTATTATTTGTTTAACCATGTTCAATAAAGACTAATAAAAAAAAAAAATATGTACAGCCCATGTAATCCTCTCATCAAACCATAACCTAAGCATTTGTATTGTTTTACTCTCTCCAACTCCTGGTTGTATATTTTTAATTCAACCTCACTCCGAATTCTTCCTAGTAAAAAACATTATCTTTGTCTTTCCCACAGAAAATTTGAAACCCCATTTATATGACCACTCTTCCACCTTTGTTACAGCCCTCTGCAATCTCTGCACTATGAAGCTCACATTTCTTCCCCTTTTCCATAATGCTCCATCATCTGCAAAAAGTGAAACTCCCATCTCATTTACTATCTCTACATATACATCATTTATCATTAAAGAGTAGGGCCCGACCGATATTGATTTTGGAGTGCCGATGCCGATTATTTTCATTAAAAAATAAAAAATAAAATCCCCAAAATATATATTGACAAAATTTACTTTTTTGAACCTTTATATATATATATATATATATATATATATATACCTTTTACTGTTGAAAATATGTACAGGAACATTTTCTTTATTGCAATACACATTGTCTAAAACACATTATGTGTAACAAATATGTCTAAATTCAGACATTATGCATTTTATCTTACTGCACCCAACCCTCTGGAACAACCTCCCCCCAAACATCAGCATCTCAGACTCAATAAACTCATTCAAAAGTCAACTCAAAACTCACCTCTTTGAGGAAGCATAATGACACCTGACTCCAATTTAATTTCTGTATTTTGTTTTCTTTTTCTACATGTATGACTCTATGATGTAAAGTGTCTTTGAATGACCTCCAAAAAAGCACCACATAAATTCTATAAATTATTATTATTATTAACAGTCAATCGATGACCAATGCCTCTGCTATTGGTTGCAGGGTGAACTGTCAAGTGTAAATTAATCCAATGTATTACAACACACCTGCTGCTGCTGTAAATAGACTATAGAATTAATGCTATTCATTTAGGCTACCTCCAGGGCAGCAATACATTTCACACATGATTGCTTGAAGAAAAAAAAAAAAAAAAAAAAACGGCCGATGCCGATAATTCCGAAATATGCGATAATCGGCTGATATAATCGGCCGGCCGATAAAACGGCCGGGCCCTATTAAAGAGAATAATAGAGGACTTATAATACTCCCTTGAGGTGTTCCATTTTCAATACCAAATTTTCCTGAGAATTGATTCTGTCATGGTCTGGGTTTGTCTTGTTTTGGTGTTATCCGTGTTTCCTGTTTTATTTTGGTCTGTTTTGTTCCTCCCCATGTCCTGTCAAGTTTCCCTCCTGTGTGATTGCTGCTCCCTCCCCAAATGTGTTACACCTGTGTCTCGTTGTGTCTTGTGTATATATATACTCCTTGTGTTCCTTGTCTGTGCATGATGGTTTGTTTCGTGTCAGTGTCGGTGAGTCCGTGTCCTTTGTGTTCCCTGCGTACATGTGTTTTCTTGTGCTCCTGGTGTTGAGATAGGCAAGAATATTGCAACTTTTCATTGTACATATCTTATTCTTAGGAGAATGTGAAATGTATATTTCTTGTTTTCGTAGGGAAAAGTATGATATTTTTAATAAGACAGGCAAGGTAACAAGTGACCTTTTAATATTAAGGTAGAATCACTAAAAGTGTTGTATTCAAGTTATTATCCTGAAATATATACATAATTGTGAATTCCTAAGGCCTCTCTGAAAAGGCATGCCTGGGCTTGTCCTGGGACAGGTCAGGGGTGAGAGAGACAAGGGGGGCAGTGGGTCCTTGAGCTGGACACACACACACCCTCATCTTCCCCCCTCCCTCTCTCCTCCTAATACACACACCCACTCTCTCTGTCTTCAGACTATATAAAGCCAGGGTTTTGAGCAAGAAGTTGAGTTTTTTGGGGAAGCTGCTGCTGCTGGGGGTTTTTGGGGAAGTTGACTGTTCCACTTTTTTGTTCTTTTAGCATGGACGAAAAACTTAGAAGAAAAACTCGAAAGAAACACTCTGAATCTTTTTGAGTGCAAAATACTTAGAAAAATTGGGGGGGTTATTTTTTCTTTTCAAAAAGGGGAAGAGGCTCGGAACCAATTCTTCCTTTTCTATTCTGAGAAGTTTGGTAAGGGACCATTTGGGTTATTGATGGGAACTAATCGATGAACCAGGTTGTAGAATAGCATGGAGTTGAGGTTGAAAAACTGTTGAACCAACTTTTCCTGATTGTTGTGTCGCAAAATCAAGCTTGTCATAGCATTTGAAGATATTCAAATATATATGACAAGATTGAAAGAGTCGGCCAACACCCAGAACTATTGAAGTTGTGTAGACAGTGGACAAACTTTTACTCCTGATCTCTTGTGGATCAACCAAATAAACTGTTGAACCAACTTTTCCTGATTGTTGTGTCGCAAAATCAAGCTTGTCATAGCATTTGAAGATATTCAAATATATATGACAAGATTGAAAGAGTCGGCCAACACCCAGAACTATTGAAGTTGTGTAGACAGTAAAGCTTTAAAAAACCTGAAGATGAGAATACTCCTGATCTCTTGTGGATTGGAAATAGGAGAACTCATGAACTAAATTCAATGTGAACACAAGACATACAACACATAAGTTAAGTCTTATACTTCTCTACATATATTAACCACTTAAATGGGAGTGTAGGTACTTATTTTCCTTCCTTTTATTTTATTTTTATTTTTTTTATTTTTATATTGTGAAAGTATAATCTTTTTGTATTGGTTAAATAAAATTTCTTGAAAAGGCTATAACTCTTGAGTCTGAATCTTTAGTTTAGAGTTGGGAACAAGGACCTAATTAGGGTTTTTCTTTAAAGAGACCGCGGCGCCTCTGAGGTAAGCAATTCAAACCTACACTACGGCTACACTACTGATAACAAAGAATACACATCCCATAAACACACTCCTTGAATTAGGAGGGAATTGCATTTATCTATTGGCCTAAGCTCATCCAGG
Source organism: Ammodytes marinus (assembly GCF_949987685.1). NCBI lineage: Eukaryota > Metazoa > Chordata > Actinopteri > Uranoscopiformes > Ammodytidae > Ammodytes > Ammodytes marinus. The sequence continues at coordinate 8,567,425 of NC_137213.1, read as the reverse complement.
TGTATGGACTTAGTGAGGACTTAACGGTAGTCTTTTGAAGCTAGGGGTAAATGTGAGGTATTCATCCACCAGAAAACTTAAAAACCTATTATCTAATCTCCTCCTTTCTAAACACTTATCAAGGATAAAGGTCTGAAATCTGGACTTAACCTAGGATAAAATTAGAAGAGACAATTGTAAGGGTCGTTAGGGGATCAACACAGGGGGAGATTTGTAGATAGGCAGGGGTCAAAGGGTAACATGCTTTAAAACCAGAGCCTTTAAGGTAATATATGGTGTGAAGGTTTTTGGTGAAAAGTAAAACCTTTTGGGAATTGTGTAAATCAGCTTTTGGTCTTTGTTTGCCATAAATAAAGAGCAGGGGTCGATGAACACATAAACTTTATAGTGGAACAGGTTCAAACCAGGAACAAACGAACCTGGCAGGCTATATATACACACAAACGTCCTGATATTAATTTAGGGGTGTTTAAATCTGGTGAAGGGAATACCGGCATAATCTTTATGGCGCCCAGGCACGTGGGGCTGATAAGATAAATAGACCCATAATCACTGTTTACTTATATTAAAGATACAACAGGGAGGAGAGGGCAACTATTATTCTTTTCGGCTTAAAATACAAAGATCCACAACCCTTAGTGAGGGTCTTTTTCAACCAGCGAAATCAAGCTGAGAGAGTATTCGAAATCTGCCAGGAAGTATAAACGGGGCAAAATATCCTTAAGATGTGTTAAAGTTTCCTTTAATAAAATCAGAACGCATGTACCGGCAAAACTAGGATTGAGTGTTTATTACTTCCTGCTTTATTTAAACTAGGCTAAGACCTTTGGCAAAGGCTTATAAAACTCACCTCTAAAAACTCTGGTCACCCTTTTCACTGGAGGAGGGATTGTCTGTTTAAAAAGGGAGAGCAAAATTGCCATAGGGATAACATTTGGCTAGTTGAGTAAAAAAATCACTCTAAACTAAACGTACTTCAAGGGAGGGCATTTAGGGTAGTTAGTGGATTTTGATTATTTTTGCGTATCAGCTATTCACCAGGGTTTTCTAAATTGTCAAAAATCTAAATTTCTAGACTCAGAGTACAGTGCGACAGTTTTGATCACATTTGCCATTAGAATAAATGATATGCAAAGATAAAAACAAGTTTGCTTGCACTTGTTGCTAGTGATGAGAGTTAGATACATGGTGAAAATAGAAGACAGAAAGTTTGTCATTCTCAAATAGGATACTTGTAGACTCTGTGCTGACGCTAAGAGCTTCTTAAACGTTAGTGGGAGCTGCCAGTCATTTCAGCTGCAAAGAACCGATACATGTGATGTCACTGAAGTTTTTGGTGCTAGTCCAGAGTATATGAATAGGTTTGAAATGAGCCACCATATAGCTACCCCAAAACATCCACAAACAACCAATTTCAATTAGCCCTCATATGTAAACTAATCTATTTAATATAGGTTTAATGTTTTATTGTTAAGTTTTCAATAAAAGAACAAAATGTTCTAAAATGCTTGTTGAAGCAGGTATTTAGAATATAGATATTGTGGTAACACAGAAATAGTAGAAATGGCCCAAGCCAGGCCGGAAATGGCTAAACATCTCTTTGTTATTCCATCAGATAAACACAAAGAAAATCGCACACCTCAGTTATACTTGAGAAAGCCTCTTTAAGTAATTACTGCAGGTGCACACATGAAGGGCCAGGTTGGACACATATTATTTATGTCTCTAAAGAGAACCTGGTTCTCATGCCTAAAATGCACTTACAACACAACTGAGGTCAGAGGTCAACAGGGTGCTATGGTTGATGGGTTAAAGAAACAACTGAAACTACTCTGTAAAGAAACTAAACTAAATTGAGTCACCTTATCCCATTTTTACCTGGTCCTGCTGTTGAATCCCTATGACCTCTATCTACATAACACAAGCCGTGTGGGTATTGTCTTCCTCGGGGGCGCTTTTTGTTTGAAATGTGTAAATACATTTGCATTCAATTGTTTTTTTTTTCAGAGTGCAAAGATCAGTCAAGTGGGTAGAGAGGGATGCCAGTTGTACACTTGCCATTTCTCACTGGCCTAGGCCTGTGACCTTTAACCCTTTTGGGACTGATAACAGCAAGGATGGACAGTCTCTAGTGTGGGTGTCTCCATTGGAGACATCTCATTTTTAACTAATGGCCTTAATTTACGACGTTCACCTCTACCACCTGCACTTGGTGTAACTCTATATTTAGCTTTTACTTTATACTACTTTAGTGTATTTTTTCTTTTCTCTTTTATCTTTTCACATATTCTCAGTCTTCTCGATCATAGAAGATGTTGTTCTCCCAGCACATTCTTTTTTTGTTTGTTTTCCTAGCTGAGGGTAAAACTAAAATCACCAATAGAATGACTTCAAATTTTATTTGATGTTGCTACGGAAGGATGGGACTGGTAACACTGTTTTTCGCGGCTTTATTTGAAGTTTAGCTACTTGTAGGCAGTGTAGAGTCTCTGGTCCGACGGCCCATTGTGTGGTTGGCCAGAGCACCCTTTAATTTTATTTTGCCAGCCCACCCAACCTTTTCCTATATTAGGGTTTTGGGGAAAGTAAATCATATTTTTTATTTATCTTAGTGGCCAAAACGTAATTATGGAGTAGCAGCTTCTAGTTTGTATGCATTGCATGTCTGGAATAGACTCCCAGAAACTATAGGTCTGCTGCGACTCTCAGCTCTTTTAAAACAAAATTTGAAGACTTTTCTACTTGCCTTTTAACCTGTGAATTTTATTCTTTGTTTTATTTTAAAATAAATAAATAAACATGAGTGCTTAACACCAGTATAACCACACTTTTCATAGATTTTTATCTTTATCATATTAAGTTACTACTGAATTTTTGAATGATTTGCTATATTTTTACTCCTGTAATAGGATTTATTTTTCTTTTTGTTTTGCTTACCTGATATTATGTCAGTACCCGGAAAAAAATCAAAATAACCAATAGAAGCATAACACCAGTAAAGACACCTTTGCTACCTTTATTTTATTGATGGATTACTACAGTTTTTGGTTTCATTTGCTACTTTTTTATTGTTTTTCAATCATGAGATATTTTTCCTCTCATGGACAAGAGGGCTCCTTTGCCTGTTCACTAAACATTAAGCTCTATGTTCTACCAAGAATCTACAGGATCCTTTCTATAAATCCCAGATATAGCTTTAGCAGCTTTAGCTGTTGACATGCATTTTTTCTTTAACATGGAATACTATATCACAACCGCTTGGAGACTTTTTTGTCTGCAGAAGAAGCTGACAGGCTTCTGGGGCCTACTAGACCTCTGACTCACAGGCGTCCCCTGACAGCTACATCTTCAGCTGTGACACCTCCAACTCTGATCAACTCCTGGTACATCCTGTTAAACAACACCATGCTTCCTGAAGCTGCAGAATCATCCACTGCTGGGTGAGGTGAACCATTGCACCTCCATCAGTTGCTGTAGGTCGGCAACTCTATCCTGCTGGGGCATCAACTCTACCTTGTCCTGCAGTGGGCCTTTCTTCATCTGCCCATGTTCCTGCTCTCACTACTGGGCAACTGCAGATGTTCTACGATGTAGGCTCGAGACCACACCCCCCCCACGCACCCACACACACACCCCCTTGCACACACACAATGCCAATGTGATGCCAACAGAAGATAAGTAAAGTCACTAAACTGGACCACTGCTTCATGTGACTTATGGGGTTCTAACCGACGCCACCTATACAGCACAGTCCCCTTAATCCAAGCTATACAGTCCACTACAGTCCACTGGTCCTCACCAACATATATGCTATAAACTTGGAGGAGATTATAACAAGGTGTATGCCTGGGACAAACCTTATGTGTAAGCAGACACTCAGATATTGACTCATCTACATGCTCTGTGTTTGAAAAAGAGCCTCAACAGGCTGAAGAAAATGGACTCTGTCTTTATGATTGAATCGTCGTGGGACTGAATTGTTGTTTTTGGACATTGCAAAAGCTTAATAACTTTTGACTATACTGTCTGACGTACTCATTACTCTGAATTTGGTCAAGATGTTGTGATTTTTCTACATGGGTACTCATTTGTATTCTGCTTGAGGAATTTCCATGTCTACTTATCTCAGGGTGGTGTTTTATTGAGACTATATGATTTAGGGGACTCTTTTCATATTATTGATTTGAACTTTGAGGTTGCTTATATAATCCTTTTATTTCTATAAATTAGGTTTTTGGTAATCCATCACTTATTTTTTACAGTTAATTTTTTTTTTGATCTGGTGTTGTGTTTTTGCTCTCTGAATTGGGTTTTACCTTAATATTATGGTATACTGGGTTTATGCTTTTCTTTATTTGTAGTTTCGTATTATGGATACTGTATCCTACTGTTTTGTGGATGTGATATATTGCTATGTTTTGTGGATCAGGTTAAAAGAAAAAAAAAAAAATTATTATTATTTTTTTTAATTTTTTTTTATGATTTTTATTGCAAAAGGCAATTATTGTCTTGATGATGGTTGAATATGTCAATTATGAAGTTGCAAGAGAGGGTGTTGAGATAGGCAAGAATATTGCAACTTTTCATTGTACATATCTTATTCTTAGGAGAATGTGAAATGTATATTTCTTGTTTTCGTAGGGAAAAGTATGATATTTTTAATAAGACAGGCAAGGTAACAAGTGACCTTTTAATATTAAGGTAGAATCACTAAAAGTGTTGTATTCAAGTTATTATCCTGAAATATATACATAATTGTGAATTCCTAAGGCCTCTCTGAAAAGGCATGCCTGGGCTTGTCCTGGGACAGGTCAGGGGTGAGAGAGACAAGGGGGGCAGTGGGTCCTTGAGCTGGACACACACACACCCTCATCTTCCCCCCTCCCTCTCTCCTCCTAATACACACACCCACTCTCTCTGTCTTCAGACTATATAAAGCCAGGGTTTTGAGCAAGAAGTTGAGTTTTTTGGGGAAGCTGCTGCTGCTGGGGGTTTTTGGGGAAGTTGACTGTTCCACTTTTTTGTTCTTTTAGCATGGACGAAAAACTTAGAAGAAAAACTCGAAAGAAACACTCTGAATCTTTTTGAGTGCAAAATACTTAGAAAAATTGGGGGGGTTATTTTTTCTTTTCAAAAAGGGGAAGAGGCTCGGAACCAATTCTTCCTTTTCTATTCTGAGAAGTTTGGTAAGGGACCATTTGGGTTATTGATGGGAACTAATCGATGAACCAGGTTGTAGAATAGCATGGAGTTGAGGTTGAAAAACTGTTGAACCAACTTTTCCTGATTGTTGTGTCGCAAAATCAAGCTTGTCATAGCATTTGAAGATATTCAAATATATATGACAAGATTGAAAGAGTCGGCCAACACCCAGAACTATTGAAGTTGTGTAGACAGTGGACAAACTTTTACTCCTGATCTCTTGTGGATCAACCAAATAAACTGTTGAACCAACTTTTCCTGATTGTTGTGTCGCAAAATCAAGCTTGTCATAGCATTTGAAGATATTCAAATATATATGACAAGATTGAAAGAGTCGGCCAACACCCAGAACTATTGAAGTTGTGTAGACAGTAAAGCTTTAAAAAACCTGAAGATGAGAATACTCCTGATCTCTTGTGGATTGGAAATAGGAGAACTCATGAACTAAATTCAATGTGAACACAAGACATACAACACATAAGTTAAGTCTTATACTTCTCTACATATATTAACCACTTAAATGGGAGTGTAGGTACTTATTTTCCTTCCTTTTATTTTATTTTTATTTTTTTTATTTTTATATTGTGAAAGTATAATCTTTTTGTATTGGTTAAATAAAATTTCTTGAAAAGGCTATAACTCTTGAGTCTGAATCTTTAGTTTAGAGTTGGGAACAAGGACCTAATTAGGGTTTTTCTTTAAAGAGACCGCGGCGCCTCTGAGGTAAGCAATTCAAACCTACACTACGGCTACACTACTGATAACAAAGAATACACATCCCATAAACACACTCCTTGAATTAGGAGGGAATTGCATTTATCTATTGGCCTAAGCTCATCCAGGTGTATGGACTTAGTGAGGACTTAACGGTAGTCTTTTGAAGCTAGGGGTAAATGTGAGGTATTCATCCACCAGAAAACTTAAAAACCTATTATCTAATCTCCTCCTTTCTAAACACTTATCAAGGATAAAGGTCTGAAATCTGGACTTAACCTAGGATAAAATTAGAAGAGACAATTGTAAGGGTCGTTAGGGGATCAACACAGGGGGAGATTTGTAGATAGGCAGGGGTCAAAGGGTAACATGCTTTAAAACCAGAGCCTTTAAGGTAATATATGGTGTGAAGGTTTTTGGTGAAAAGTAAAACCTTTTGGGAATTGTGTAAATCAGCTTTTGGTCTTTGTTTGCCATAAATAAAGAGCAGGGGTCGATGAACACATAAACTTTATAGTGGAACAGGTTCAAACCAGGAACAAACGAACCTGGCAGGCTATATATACACACAAACGTCCTGATATTAATTTAGGGGTGTTTAAATCTGGTGAAGGGAATACCGGCATAATCATTACTGGTCCTGGACCTTTTTTGCCTGTTGGCCTTTTTTGAGCTTAATAAATTATTCTTTTGCTACGACGTCTTGCGTTTGGGTCCTGCTTGCCTGCCTGTCTGCCACACCGTAACAGATTCCCCACTCGCATCTGTATTACCCTGCCAAACAGACATGGGGGACTCGAGTCACATGACTTGACTCGAGTCAGACTCGAGTCGCAAATTTGAGGACTTGAGACTTGCTTGACTAACACTGATAAAAGACTCGACTTGACTTTGACTTGGTCTTCATGACTTGAGACTTGACTTAGACTTGAGACGGATGACTCGAAATGACTTGAATTTTTAAAAGTTAGATTACGTTAGAAATTATGTTTTATTTTGAAACATGATCGGGTCATTTTACAGTGCAATGCATGCAGCGCGCTGCACGGACAAACAGCGTCAGCAGGTCAACACAGGAGCAGCAGTCATGGAGGCGGCTAGACCTTTCTTTATATGTCCATGGGCTAGACCAAGAGTAATTCACGTGAGCCTCCCACACGCTTATCACAGTAAATATGTAGCGCCTTCTTCCCTTCCCTTTTCACGTTGTAACGGCCCCGGGAAGTCTTGTAAAAGAAAACGAAAATAACGAGCGTTTCCTGCAGCGCTGCTGCCTTGATAACGCACGCTTCCTTATCGAGCGCCCTACCTCCACGGACTGTAGGCTTTATATAAGCATCTCTGTGAGACAAAACAGCGGTTATTAATATGGTGCAGTTCAACCTTCCACGTTCACCGGCTCCTTCCGACAGCTCACAGCCGCCGCACCCGCACCGACAGCACAGCAAACTGCCCGTTATGACAGTTCGCCCCCCAGTATGAAAAATTAATTAATCGGGATAAATCAAAATGTGATCCTGCCATAAAATAAAAGGTGATATGATATTTTTGCCATAGCGCAGATCCTTGCCCTGTTTTATTCTAAATGCATTATGGGGATTAAAGGTGCAGTGTGTAATATGACATCATCAAGAAAGTTCTAGAAAGTTCTAGAATGCAACGCTCCCTGGGTAACCCCAACCCTTTCGAATAATAACAGAAGCTACAGTGGCCTTCAAGGACAAGAACAATTCTAAATTTTAAACAATGCACCTGATGACATTCCAACTATGACACTTTCAAGATGGCGGCACTAGGCCTTGGTCCAAAATATGCAGAAATATGGACATATATGAGACCCTTTCTAAGAGAAAAATAAATAATTCAAAACATTTTTTTCAGCTATTATGCACTAAATTAAATGTACTTATGGATATTATAATTACTTTCTACAAAATCTGCTAGGAAATAAAACCCAAAATTCTACACACTGCAGGTTTAAGTGTCTGTTTTGTGTAGCCTAAGTAGTAGGCTATCTGTTACTATTTGCCTTTCTTGTTTTCCATGTTAAAAGTAAGCTACTTGAAAATTGAAAGTAGCCTAAATGTGGTTGAAAGAAAAGGAAATGTGCGGTGTTGATCATATGTGATAGATAAGGGGTCGCTATTGGATGCAGACATTATGAGATTCGGACCTTTGCTGTAAGAAAATGTTGTCAACTGGACCCATTTCAATTTTAGTTGAAGACCCCTCGGTCAGACCAAGAATAATTCAATTGTAGTTCAAGGATGATGTTGTCGATGACGGTATGAAGAAGAGAACTGTGAAATGCAGGTCTTTTAAATGTAGAAACTGGGTTAGATAATATGATTTTTGTATGACTTGACTTGTGACTTGCTTGACCTGAGCAATGACTTGACTTGTGACTTGCTTGATTCTCACCACAGTGACTTGGACTTGCTTGAGACTTGAAGGTTATGACTTGAGACTTGCTTGTGACTTGCACATTAGTGACTTACCCCCATCTCTGCTGCCAAATAAAACATCCTTAATCCATTTATACATTCAACCTTTAATTCCCAATTTCTCCCCACATCATGTCATACGCTTCTCAATATCGAAAAACACAGCCACTATACTTTCTCTGTTTGTTTGTGCCATCCTTATTAGTCCAGGCAATATATAACCTGACCTCTCAAAAATTGCAACATAAACCATTCCAACTGTTTTTGACTCATGAATATGTAATACATAACATACTAAAAGGCGGTTCTCTACATGAATAACCAAACCAACCTACCCTTCAAAACTATAAAGTTGGCCTATATTTGGTTGCAACATTTAGGCTTAGTTCATTCTGCTCTCATCACTGCAAAATTACTGAAAACATTACTGAAATCATTACAAAAAAGTTCTTAATCTTTGAACACAAATCTGTTCCTTCAGCTATTTCCAACTTCTTTGTGCCTTGTATCTTTCTTTGCATTAAGAACTTTTTAAGGTCTATTTTCATTTTTTATTTTTAGAAACAATACAGAAAGCAGGATCTTGGTGGTTACAATGATTAAAACAGGATGATGTTGCTCGTCAGCTTCATTGTGGTATCACTCGGCTGGTTGGTCAATTGGCCAGGTTTCTGAAAAACTGGTCAGACCTGGCTGGCCGTGTCAACCTCAAAGCCTTTAGAAGTTATAGTCCCCAAAGGGGAATTCTTTTTCACAAAAATGTACGTTATGGGGAGAGAGAATTTAAACCTGTTTGTAGACTCAGGACAATGACAGAGTAACTAGCCTGTCCTGTTTATAAGAATGTAGAAGAACTACAAAAGGTACCCAACCTGTTTTTTCATGGGGTCCAAATACTTTTCACATCCACACCCATACACAAGTAGCTTTTCTACTGCTTTTTAAATGGCCTTAAGCGGAGCCGCGGTTCTGTGTAAACACCCAACTTTGAATAGATATTGACATAAATATCTAAAAATCTAAAAATAAAGGTTATCTAGGTAGGTGCTTGGCTTCCAAAGACCATGGGCCCCCCAAGTGGCTGGGCCCTAGAAAGCTTTCACACTTTCTACCCCTTATGGGCGGCCCTGTCTGCACATACTGTAGATGTGAGCTGATTTTGTGTAGAGATTATGCCCTGATACTGCCATGAAAGGAAGCATTTATGATATTGTTTCAAGGTGAAGTTCCCAATTCTCAGAAACTTGCAAAATATGTCTACCAATGGATTTTAAGGATTCAGTTTTGCATTTGAGAAGTCATCTTATTCTGAGAATCACATCAGAATGGCAAGCCTTCTCTGCAGACATCGTCTATCAGCTTTGCATATATTGCAGCAACTTAATTGACACCAGAGTTTTATAACCGATCTCCAGCAGGTATCATCTGCTGATGACATCTCTTCATCATAGTATTTCGGATCTCCTTGCAGCTAATGGGGAGTTAAAACAAGTGCATCAGGCAGAATCAGGCAATTAAGGACTCTTTCAATGCAAATCCTATCCAAACATGTATGATGAAAAATTGACTACAACAAGCGCACGTTTGATCCATGCGTTCTTTTCATATTGATTTTAATCAGGTTGTCGCCAACAGAGTGAGAATCACTCCCATATATCCCAATTCACATGTGGAATAAAAAGAGGCTACACTAATGTTGATGTTGTAATGAACTGCCCCCAGTAACTTCATTAAATGAAGTTGGTATTTTATTTTATTATGGTGTAAATTATGTGCTACGAAAATAACTATTATGATGTTGGTCTTTTATGAGTTCTTTATTATCTTAATGGGGGAGGGGAGGGGGGTATTTTGTTTTAGCCGAGTTAAATCTTCCTCTCTTCTCTTCTCCTCTCCTCTCTTCTGTTTTACCTCTCGTTCGTATTCGTGTAGAGTCGGTAAACTCCGGCGGTGGCCTGTTGCTTTAAATCTTGCCGCCGTAAAGGATTATGGGATACCACTATCTCCCTTCCTTTAGCATAGGTTGGTCGCAGTGGTGTAGTGGTGCCTGGAGAAGTGGGTATACTCTAAGTTGTACTGCGAGCGCATCCGCTTTTGCCGGTCCTATATTTCCCATAATTTCCCACACAGCCACTCCTGAGTAGTGGTCCAACACAGGCCTAATGCATGAATAGCCTATAAGATATTAGAGAGCGTAGCTGGCAGAACGGCTATATGTTTAGCCTCCGTGTCCGCTCCATTTACAGCCATTAGTGCGAGTGGGAGGGGGGGGGGGGGGTTCACTGTCCTGACAGCTGACTGCCGCTACGGTCTGCCGGACCATCACTGTTTGCACAGTAGGCTAAATAGGGAGACGTAGGTGGGGACCCTGGACCTTCTAGGGGGGTCCGGGGGAATGCTCCCCCGGAAGAAAAAAATGCAACCTTTTAAAGTAAAATTCATCAATCTGGTGCACTTTGAGAAGAAAACTGCATGCAACCAGGCCCAGGGGCCCAAGGGCTCAGGGGGGCCCTAAGCCAGAGATACTGATAGTAACTTTACATGTCGCATTGTCAAAGAGCTCAGTCACTCATGTCAATAACAGCCTAGGGTCCAAAAAGGAATAGGAAATAAATCATCATGGCCCCTAGCAGGTGAAAAATAGAAAAGCAAGTGCAAAACAAAAGCATTATTAGCTCTGTCTTATGGGCTTCATGAGGGGCCTCTAAGGCCCCCACACACATACAGGAATAAGCTTTATACGTGTAAATTCTATACTGTTCATAAAAAGTAGCTTTCCATCCTGTATCTGTTGTAATGGGCCCCTCCATCATATAACATGGATCTGCAGACCAATCTACTGAAATGTTTTTACAGTTGCAGAGTAAAGAGTGCTGCCTGTTTAAGAAAAATAATGTTCCTTCTGCAGCTCAAGATTTGATTTAAATCTAAATTTTCCTCTGAAAGTGCATCAGATTGATGCATTTTACTTTAAATCTCATAATCCGTCTATGAACCAACTGGTTTCCACAATCTTTTTTATTTTTGCGGGGAGCATGCACAAGCATTATTCATAGAAAAAAAAATGTGGGGGCCCCCCACAGGGTCTTGAAACGGGCCCCGAGATCGTTAAGACCGCCCCTGCACGCTTGCCGCCTTCTCTCTGCCCGCTCGCCTCTCTATTGAGAATGCATTAGTGGGCGAAACAAACGCCTCGGCCCGTGTGAAAAGGCCTGAACTACTGAACGAAGGAAATCAAATGAGGTTCTGGCATTTTCCCCAAAAAACGGGACAAATTGTGTCCCGGGAGAGATTTTTCTTTTCCCGGGACAGCTGGTGAAAAAAAGAGAACAATTTCGGGGAAAACCGGACGGGTGGCAACAAGTCCCGCAGTCGCGGCCGTTAGAAGTGGGTATACGCAATGTCGACTGAAAAATAAGTGGGTATACGCCGTATACCTGCGTATACCCCCCACTACACCACTGGTTGGTCGGGAGTAACCTATGCTAAAGGAGGGTTAAAGGATGAATCGAGGCTCCTTTCCTATACCTTTCCTAAGCATTTTGAGAATTCGGATCACCTATCCGCCGAGTACTTCCGGTTCATCTCGATAGGAAAGGAAATTTCCTATGCAAAAAATACTTTTCGGATAGGCCCTACGTCTCATATCAACCAATGGGGTAAACACAAAGGATGTTTTCCCCGGGTGATTGCCATATGACCCGACAGCAGGCCTTTGTGAGACAACCAGGATGGCAGTTTTCCATATGAGTTCCAGGTCTGCTGTCGGGTCATATGGTTCTGATCTCTCTCTCTAACTAATAAAGGCAAAAATTACCCAAAAATAACTTGACATTGTTATCTTGAAAACATTTAATACATTTATGGCAAGAAAATTAAATCAAATGAATATTATGACTTCATAGTTAATAATTTATTTGCACATGCATTGTACCATATCTCTTGTTAAACAAAGTTGTCGGTTGATATGGACAGTAATGAACGATTTGTGTGGATATCAGAAAAGAATGTATAAATAAATAAAAATTAACATTGGATTCACCCTTAACTATTGACCTTAACTGTTTATGATGTTGTATGTGGTATCATAGTAATCCCTGACCATGAAAACATAGAGTTAGACATCACTAGTTATGTGGTATTATGTTTGGTTCAGGAGTTATGATGAAAAATGCATAATTAGGCTATGGCGGAAAGTAAAATGGTCTCCATGGCAACCATGATTAAATTTTGCAATGGCTTAATATCTGAAAATGTTCAGAGCCCCAAACTGTATAAGTGTACCAAGTTTCAAGCTTTTCTGAAAAGGTTAACAATTTTGCACATATCCCCTCTACCATAAAACAGTACTTTAGGAAGCCGAAAATTGACAAAAAAGGTGTGGTTAAGAAACCCCTTAGAAAATAACTTTCCACCACTTGGATTCCTTAAGACTTTTAGTATGTTATTAATTACATATTCATGAGTCAAAAACAGTTGAAATGGTTTCTGTTGCAATTTTTGAGAGGTCCACCCATATTTTCTCACAACATGCCTGTACTATATATCATCTTCTAAACATACTGCTGGATCCATTGTGTTTCTACCCTTCCTAAAACCACTCTGGTACTTACATAAATATCCTTTGCTTTCTACATAATATGTTAACCTTTCATTAACCATTTTTTCCATTATTTTACACATGTTGGATGTTAAAGCAATAGGTCTATAATTCCCTGGATTTGTCAAGTCCTTCCCTGGATTCCCTATTGGAATTACTAATGCCTCCTTCCAGTTTAGTGGTAGTTTTCCACCCTCCCATACTTTATTAAATAATTTCAAAAGAATCTCTTTATCTGATTCACTTAGATGCTTTAACATGATGTAACATATTTGATCTTTACCTGGCGCTGACATCTTGGTTTTATTAAGAGATCGGTTCAATTCTATCTTTGTAAATGGTTTATTAAGTAAATCACTAATATTTTCCTCCTGTTCTAAGAACTCTTCATTCTCTGCAATTGTAGTTTCCCTTCCTATCCTTGCCATTTTACTAATATTATCTGAACTGTGAATTTTAACAAAAGTGTTTGCCAACATTTCTGCTTTCTCTTCATCTTTCACTGCTGTATTTTCCCCATTAGATAAGATTGGATATACATATTCTCTTTTGATGCCTTCATTTTCCTAATCATTCACTCGTTTTTCATTAAAAAAATACATTTTCAAACTTTTTAAAAAAATGTTTCACCACTTCATTACTTTTGAAAGGCCAACATTACTCTATAAACCAGGCCCTAATATCACAGTGTATGAAATGCTGGTGGCATTCAGAGGTCGCTGCCCATTAAGGCAATACATGCCTTCCAAACCAGCTAAATATGGGATAAAAATCCAGGCAGCATATGATGCAAACACTAGCTATGCATTGAACATACAGGTTTACACTGAAAAGCCGGTTGGAGGAGCCCCAGAGAAGAAGAATAATGCATAATGTGCCTGGGTTAGTGGAAGCTGCTCTACCCATTTGTCCCACACTGTCCCAACAGCTGCCAGCTTGTCTCTCTCCCATATACCAGCCCTTGTCTCTCGATTATCAAATCTGATTACTCTGGACAAAATGTGAAAAGTTTCAAGAGACATTGTGCCTTGAAATATAGCCCTGCTGTCTCTGCATCCCACAGACTGGCTGTCGATTCATCATTCGACTTATAGACCCCAGCCAGGATGAGGAGCCCCAAATACGCATCTAAATGTGTTTTGTCCAGCTCCTTCCACTTCTCCCCAAAAACAGACCTCCCTTCTAGATTAATCATTTCCAGAATGATTTTCTGTATTGAATCTGGCATGACCAGCTCAAAAGCTGACATGTCAGTCACACGAGTCACTGCCATCCTAGTGGGCCCTGGCACTGTCTGTTTTCTGCAGACAATTTTGCCTGACGCATATTTGGGGATGAAGACCACTGTATTTCACCATTTTGACATGAATGTCTTGCTTGTAGGAATAGGAATAGCAATTCCCTCATCTGGTTCAAAATCAGAATCATTAGAATCAGAATTTAGCTCAAGATGCATCCTCCTCTATTTCACTGTCATGATCAGTGATGACTTCCAGAGCCCCCTGGACTGTTATCCTTTTGCTTCTGCTGCTCATTTTGTAAAGGTCTGCCTGACAGAGTGTAATGTTGTTAGGACTCCCATGCAGATCATCTTTTATATGTGTTGCCCCTCCCCTGTTGAGTGCCCACTGAATGTGGGTGGAGTGTTCCCGCGAGAACGTAAGGGTTCCCGTCAAAAGTCATAACACTTGCACCTGTGTGTGTGTGTGTGTGTGTGTGTGTGATTGGGGTGAAATATGTCTCACAGTTATATAGTAGTTAAATAGTCTGACATTTCTGACACCCTTTTATCTCCAATTTTACTGCTGGGTCAAATTGACCCGAACAGTATCTATGTTTTATTTATTTTATTTTTTTGGTAAACAATAAATACAGTAAAAAATAAGAGGGGGTAGGACCAGAAAAGTTTTTTTTTAACTTCTTCCTATCCCTTTTGAACATGAACTATATTATTTGACTTATGTATTTGTTGTTTAGGATCCCATTTGTTTGTTTTTTTAATTTATTTCTTTCCTTTTTTTATTGCTCAATTGTTTTATTTTTGTCTGTATTATTTTTTTATTTTTTTAATCATGTTCAATAAAGACTTAAAACAAAATGTGATATAAACATGCAGGGGGTGGTTGTAAATATGTGAGATGAATTATTTTAATATTATATGTTGATTACACTAATTAAGGCAAGCAGAAGAAGTTTCATACTGAAAAAATAATTTTAACAATTTTTCCTAGATCTTCAAACTTTAAAACGAGTCAATTTGACCCGGAACATAACAGGAGGGTCATGTGTACGCTCAGCCAGGAACTACAGCTGGCATAGTAAAAACACAGTAAAAAAAATTAAGATATTTTTTTGGCATTTTTATGCTTTATTGATAGTGTAGAGACAGAGTTGAAATGGGGCAGAGAGGGGAATGCAGAGAACGACCGCGGGCTGGAATCGAACCCGGGTCCGCTGCTGGCCGAGGCCCATGGGGGGGACGCCCTAACAACTGAGCTAAGGGCCAGTGTTAATTTTGGCAGCAAATTCTGATTTAGTCTTAGTCTTTTGAATATCACACCATTTAGTCTTAGTCCTATTCTAGTCATCTGAAATCTTTTAGTCTTAGTCTAGTCTTAGTCAACTAAATATAAGCAGATTTTAGTTGACTAAATTTACAGCGGACTTAGTCGACTAAGTGTTTCTTTCTTCATTGAATGGTATTAAGTTTTGAATATGCAATACAGACACAGATCTAATGGTTGCAATACAAAACATGTATTCTATTTCATTCGTAATAATCTCACATAAAATCAGTGTACCTGACTGGATGGGGGGAGGGGGGGCTTTAAGAGCCTGTGCCCGGGGGCCCATTATCTCATGATCTGTCTATGAACCAACTCGATTCCACAATTTTTTTTCTTTTTGCGAGGAGCATGCACAAGCATTATTTATAAAAAAAAAGAAAATAAAGAAAATATTTAAAAAAAAGTGGGGGGCCCCACACTAGGTCTTGAAACGGGCCCCGAGATGGTTAAGGCCGCCCCTGGGCAGCAGCACGCAGTTGAGATGCTGATAAAACTGAGCAACTGCGCTTTCCTTTAAGCAACACTGCTGCCGCTGTGTGTTCGGACTTCTTTTGCATCAAAGCCTTTTTGATAATAAAATGAGAGTTTTTAATTGAACGCTGTCCATGCGTCGGAGTTGATTGTAACTTACTCGGGTGAAAACAGAAACTAACTGAGGGAGGCGGCTGGTTCACAGTTCATTTCCTATATAGGCCTAGTTTCGCAGTCAGTTTGGGGACATGTCGCGGAACTTAGCCGTTCCCCTAGACAACGTTAACGGGCAGGATATCCCTGACAATCATTTTTGTCCATCAAACCGCAGAGTGTTTCTGCACAGCGGCTCACTCCACCCGCTCACACTGGCGCGGTCTCCCGTTGATTTTCACCGACACAGGGGTTGCGTTCCGAATCGCATACTTTCTACTATATAGTATGTAGAAAAAAGATTTAGGATGTCCCGATTCTTGTGGCCAGATTTAGGATGGTTAGAAGTACCCGGATGTCCTACTTCATGCGGCCAAGATTGTTAGTGTTGAAAACTGCATCCTATTTGGGCGATTCTGACCCACAATCCAGTGCGCACGTGAAGTGACGTTACATCGACGAAGCCTCCATATGAAAACAAACAGGGATGCGACGGATATAAAAGCAAGAGGCAAGATCAAGGCGCAGTGTTATGATGAAATAAAAGAGTAAAGTATGTCCCAATAGTATGCCTACTGCATCCTAACTAGATTATTTTTATCGTCGGATGTAGTATGTAGAATAGAAAAAAGAAAGAGTATGTGATTCGGAACGCAACCCAAGTTGCATTTAGCCTGGCTCCGCCCGCCCGCCTACTTCCGGCCAAATTTAATTTTCCCTTCAGTAGTCAGTCTGGGGGTAGTCTCGCAAAGCCAGACCAAACTACAGCAAGTAGTAGGGTCTGGAAGCACTCTGTTTAGAGCCGTCTATTCGGGTGGGGAAACCGGGGAAACTGGGCTAGCCTGTTTGTATTTGTTTAAACCAATCACAATCATCTAGGGCGGGGCTAACCCCGGGAAGCAGCAGCGGTGTCCTGCAAAATAGTGCCGGGGGGGGACTTATTTTGATGGAACGTCTTTACGTCCAGAGACTGTCAGAGAAATGGCTAAACCCGCAAACGCCACACAAAAACTATTAAAGACAAAAGGAATATACATAGTGTGTTGCTTTCTAACCAGCATGTCAAGACACCATACACTTTAGCCCCCGAGGAGCTCACGGGATAACTTAACCGGAGTTAACTAGCCACCCACGTAGTGTTATCTCTGGTAACATTATCATCGGCGGTTGAGAGGACGGCTACGGCGGTCGAGTAGAATTTTTAGCATTCGAGAACTTATGTCACCACCTCCTATCGCTGTAGTCAGAGCCGTAGTCCGTCTGTTTACAGGCAGAACAGGGTTTTGACGTTGTGAGCGCTACACCAACTGCAGCAAGTAGCCGTAAGAGTTGCTAGGTGATAGTGGAAGCCGTTGGAATCTTTCCCCGTCGCTAAAACACCGCTGCATAGTCCCTAATTCACCAAAGAAAGGGAACGGCGGATCTTAATCTAGCTGGTTATAAGGTCCGGTGCTCAATTCAAACCCCCACGCTTCATTTTCCAGAGTTTATGAGGGTATTTCTGCCCGGGGGTAGTTGTACAATGAAGTTGGACAGCTAGGCTAAGCTAGGATGCATCCCGGACCGCCGCCGCCAATATTATTATCCCGAAGTATCGCCACACTTTATATCTGTCTACAGTAATGTGACTTCTCACACCCTGTGTGTGTGTGTGTGTGTGTGTGAGAGAGAGAGCGCTGCACATAAGCACACGGGTTGACTGAGCGAATTGTTTCCGAATTTGAGGGGGATCACAATAGGGGAAAGCCAGCAACCGGGGGCTGCGTAGCTTTTCGACGCAAGCGAATAGACGCTGGCGGAAGTGGTCATGCCAGACTAGTCTGGGGGTGAATCTCAATACAGGGGTTGCGGTCTACGAAGGCTGCATTTGAAGACCGATTGCGTCATAGCGGCGCGCAAAGGTTGTTCCATTTGCTGTTGAGTGAGGTGACCTTGATGCAACTTATTACTTGTGCATATCTTGTGACATTTGTATATCTTTTTGTCATAGGTAAAAGTAGGATAATTTTAATGAAACAGAATAGAGTGTGACTGCTCATCAGGGTAAAAGCTGACCAGAGGAAGAGGAAGGACCTTATATGGCCATACAGTAGGATAAAGTAGAGGGAGGGGGCTACCGGGGTTCACCCGTGCAGGTGTTCTGGGATCATAGGAAGGAGTAGAGGAAGGGGGGAGGATTATATGGCCATAGGAAGGGGGCTACCTGGTTCCCCCATGCAGCTGTGCCTTTTTCACTCCTCCCTCTCTTCCAAGTCTCATTGGTCCTCAGATTACTATATAACAGCTCGTTCTGAGCAGGACAAGGCCTTTTTGGGCCGCTTTTTGCAGGTACTACTATATACTCTATAGTTAGTCACGCTCTGTTCCAGCACACTCTATCTGTCCCTTTAACCATGGAGGCAGAAGAAAAACTTAGAAAAACTTTGTGAGTCCAAAATACTCTGAAAGAATTTTGACTTCGAAGAACTTAGAGGCAGAGTCTTTTAAAACACTTCTTTAAAACTCTTGAAACACAGATGACTTGGTAAAAATCTCTAAAACTTTAGATGGGGATTATTAGAACAGGGGTCTGATAGAATGGTGATTGGAATTAATGGAGATTGGGTTGAGACAAGATCTCCCATTTACTGACTGGTGTCGTTAACAATCTTCCTTAAGTCCTTATCATTTTTACAGATTCAGTGGGATGTTAGATAGGGCTAGAGCGCAAGTTTAAAATCGGAATGCATGCAAAAACTCTGATCTTGGGCTTTAACAAATTGTGAAAAATACCAAGTTAACATCTACTAGGGGATAATGAGCAAATACTCCGTTTTGATGAGTTTATAGGCATATAAACCTCTTTTCATTTCCTTTCTTGTCCATTTTATGTAATATTTCTATACTCTCTTGTATTTTGTAAATAAAATCCCTTAAATGTTGTAAAGCCTCAGTTTGAATTAGTTTATATCTGGAACAGAAGGACCTTAGGTATAGGTTTTTTCTACAAAGAGATCGTTTCCCCCCCGGGGAGGTAAGTACATTGACTCCACACTACGGCACATTACTGATTTAAAACAAACACAACCTCATAACAAATACCTTTTTTTTCCAAAAAAGAATTGTTTTTAATAACTTCCCAGGTTTAACGCGTGTAGTTGAATGCTGAAAATAGTATATCTGTTCTATTTTATAGGAGGTGGAATTAATAAGCATCGGGTACATAAAAATACAGTAAATAACTTGTGAAAGATATCCTTTGCCTAAAATAGGGGAGTGATCATCAGGAGCAAATAGAAAGTGTTACATTTCACACCTAAACGGGATTCATGAAATAGAACAATACGTTTAGAAGAAGTGAAACGCTGAACACAGTGGATTTAAGTAGGACACTTTTATTTATTTAAGAGAATCCCAAGGCAGTCTAGTAGTTAAGATCCCGCGCGCTCACCGCCTGGAGCCCGGGTGAGACGCTCAGCAGAAGCCGTGAGAGTAGGGGAGCTCTTTGATGGTAATAAGGGTTGTAGTTAAAGCATTGTGTTACAGGTTAGTTAATGCAGGTTTAATAGGACATAACTAATAAACTTAGATACTAGCTTTTCATTACAGATCAGACTTTGGAAGTCGAGATCGTAACATTGCAAGGCTCCTTGCAAGGCTCCTCATATGCGGCCGAGAAATGCAGCCTTCGTTTCACGGTTTTGAAGGCTGCATCAGATGTATCCTTCGCAGCCCAACATATCCCATGATTCATTGCGTTTTTTTCAGAGATAACATACAATAAAATAAAAAATAACAAAACAGCAACGTGTTGCTCCATCTTCTTAACTTTTATCTTCCTTTCTTTTTTTCTTGTACTTTTTTTTCTTTTCGTCTGGTAGGCAACTTCTTTTTCTTTTTTCCTCTGTTGACAAGGCTGTTTCCGTTGGCAGCAATCAGGGTTGCTAGGCAGCACAGGAGCGGCGAGTCGTCACGCAAGGTAACGGCTTGTTACGCAAACCGGAAATGCTCGTAAACGGAGACCTGCGGAGACCGTCCCGTTTAACAACGCTCATTCGTCCAATCAGCGAACAGAGCGAGTGGCTGAGAACGATGACGTCGAAGTCGTGCTCCAGTTTCAGTTGAATGCTGCGTTCCTTTATACTCGGAAGAAGGAGATTTCCGACTTGGTAGTTCCGAGTTCCGACCTGTCTGTGTTCCAGTGCATCTGCTCGCGAAAGTATGGACGCCTAAAACCTTTCTCATCCAAATAACTAAACGTTAGGCTCTAACAAGTTACTGTTGCCAGGTACCGGTAGATTCATAGACTACAATATGTAGTGAAGTCGGAAATTTCCGAGTTCCCTGTCCAACTGGAACGCACCGTCAAAAGCCGGCTCATGACACACGTGACGACCAAACGTGATGCAATTGGTTGGCTAATCCAGAGTGGCACTGGGCAGATCCAATAGTTTTAAACTTCGACAGACACCCGCCTCCAAGTGAGTGAACATTTGCCAATTACAGCACTTCCAGACCTTCTGTACAAATGAAATTAAGTATGATGGTCTGGTTGGACCAGGCTAGGTTGCATTCGCTGCTTTGCACTGACTGGAGGGGCAAGAATGATCACAAACTGAAAGTTCCTCGGAGCACCTTTAACCAAACCAAACACCTATCATCGCCCTACTTCCAATGAGCAAAATGTCTTATGTCCTTAACTTATCAAAAATTGTTCCACGGGAAAATGGCTCCTGGGATATGAGAGCAGTCTTTAATTTTACATTTAGAAAAAAATGTATATTAGCAATGTCTATCACTGTAACTAGGCTAGACAGTGTTTTTTCTCTCGTGTTTATGTACAATATTGACTTCTAAAAACCAGTCCTCCCACCCAGGGCCGACGGACTGGGTAGAAAAGCGATACAGTCGTGGGGGGGCCCAAGGCAGAGGGGGGCCCATAAAAAAAAAAAATTTTTTTTTACAAGCTAAATGTGTGGCCCCGATCTTTGAAGGCCCTGAACAATGCCATTCCAAAAAAAGAAATAATTGACTGGCTCGTGATAGGCCCCTGACCCTTGCAAGGAGATCAGGGGCCTGCGCATGACTAAGCCATGTATGCGGGAGAGTAAGCAGGAGCAAGCCAACATTGAATTGAACTGGTGGCGAAAATAAACGCAGCGATGTTTCTATGGGGATATTTAGCTGTACAGAAATAAGTGCTGGCAAAGCTAGGACAGTTTAAGACTCCACATCACTGTGGCAACACAACCTATCTATCAGCTCAGACAGCGCAAAGAAAAGTCTGATGAATACATGAGAGTGATGGCCCCTGCAAGTTTCAGTAAGTTTAAAGAAGTGCCACACTGTTACTGCCTTTGAAATGCATTTCGACATTTTAAGGGGAAAACACATTGTATTTATTATTTCAACTATTGAGTTATTTGTAGAACAGCATGCTAGTGTAGGCCAACAAGATTGATTTTCTGAATTTTCAATGCTGCTTTATTTTTATGTTTTAAATTGGGAAAGACATGTTCCAAAACAACCTGTATTTAAAAAGAAATCAAGCAAGTAGGCTAATAATAACCATTAATTAATTATAGGCTATCGCATCACAGTAGGCCTATTGTCCACAATAATCACAGCCCCCCATCCATAAAGGAACTTTAAAAAGTTTAATTTGCACTTGATGTGCCTACACAAGTGTATGGTCTATTATTTGTATTTAGTGTGTCTGCATAGTATTGCACAAAAACAGTAGAAGTTTTCTTTAATTGTGTTTTGTACTGTCTGTAAAATTATACTTGCACATAGCAAACAAAATTGCACATCTGTATTCAAATAAACAGTTGTTTATTTCTATAGTGCGCATTGGCATCTTTGAGCAAAATACCCCCAAAATTTTCGCCTCCTGTGACCCTGCCCAGTGACCACCTTGACTAAGACATATTATGGGGGAAACACCGGTAAAAGTAATGATTTGGTCATTCATCAGATTAAATATTGTGGAGTTGTCTGGCTCAGAGAGACATGTGTATTGTAAGACCGCTTTTCAGGGGGCCCATCAGGACTTTTTGTATAGGGGCCCAGAATTTGGTGCTACGCCCCTGCTCCCACCACTGGAAGGACTGTTTGTGTGGAGGCTGCAGGGTCACACAGTGTTTGTAGCATGGCATACTGTAGGCTATATAAATGATTGATTTCCAGGCAATCTCATTCCTGCAGATTTGTTGTATTTTTTCAATTGTTTTATTTTGTATTTTCTCCCATGTTCCTATAATGGTCATGGTGTTATCCACAGTCGTGAAGAGCGTTAATTCTGAGGACATGTGTAGATGTTGTGTTCAACCAACTCATTCTGGACAGTTACGCCTACAATGTTTTTTTTTACCGCCCTCCTCTCCTCTCACCTCATCATCCTCTGTTCGTACGCCTGTCTCCTTCCCCTCTCCTCTCCAGCCCTACAACCTGGTCGCTCCCGAAACAAGGTAAAACCTGCTGCGTCTGTTAATGCCAAACACACCGGCTCGCCATCACCCATCCCTCTGCTGCATGTGTCATCCTTCACACATGTAGGCCGATCTGTTCTGTTATGTGTGGACGCCCCGAAGCTTTTTTATCAATGTATCACGCGCTATACCACACCACACCTGTCTAGAGGCGCGTCGCATCAATTGACTCATTATTAGACTATAGCCTACCCTGGCCTTGATTGGGTTGTTCGTCAATTGAATTCGCGAAACCCGCTGTCGTCAACAAGCACTCGGATGTGCATGTCGGATGCAATCATATCTGATTCGCATGACACACACACACACACACACACACACGCACACATACACACACACACACACACACACACACACACACACACACACACACACACACACACACACACACACACACACCTCCAAGGCAAAATCACAAAGGGTTTATGTGAGGAGTCGATGCCGCACACTGTTCTGTTGTTCTGACAAAGAGATTGAGCAACACGTGCGTTCATTCATTCACTGAACGTGTGTAGGCATATGGCATTACAGGGAACTTGGCAAAATAAAAATGTTTTTTTTTTTTTTTGTCGAGAAAGGAAGTGACTGCACGCTTCACAATGCTCTGCTCCATCACCACCATCTGAATCATTCTAATTGTAGGCTATCGATCTGTCTGTGGCACTGAAGTTAAGTTTTAGTCATGTTAATCAAGGCAGGCCAAATTAAATAATAGATCTCTGTATACGTTTTTGGAACATAAGTGGATGGATCACATCCTGATGGCAAAAATCCAACAGGGCGCTGACAGCGAGTCAAACTGGTGCAGCAGCCCTGGGCAACCAACCGGTGCCAGTGACAGGTCGTGTGCGTGTGCGTGTGTGTGTGTGTGAGTGCACTCATGTCGCTGCCCAACGCCTATTTTGGAATGGAGGGAGGGGCCTACCGATAAGTAGTTTGTTGGGGGCGACTGTGGCTGAAGAGAGACATCCCTACAAACATTGACGTGCAGCTCACCTCCACGGTAAGACAGCGCATGCATATAGGGCGGAGAGAGAGAGTGTAAAGTTATGTGTTTAACCCTAACCCATGGCCTCATTATAAAAACCGGAGGGGGAAGGCTAAGTGGTCAATTGGATTAATATGAAAGAGTAACTTTTTTGTGTTGAAAGATTACCTAGCTACCAGGAAGGAGATTTAAAAAACATTCAACACGTGTCCCTGAACAGAAGCGTCATAGTAGTAAGATGTAGTAGTAGGCTAGTTAATAATTTAATGTAGGATGACGGAAGCTGTTTAAGCGATGCATGGGGAAACACGTGGCACCGCTCGTTGAGGCTCAACTCAAAGGAGGAAGGGGGCGGGGCGACTAAAGGGGTCCGTATGTTTCAATGTTTACATTCTTCCGCCTGGGGCTTGTATATAGCCTACTTACTGACCTTTTTAGTTATATTACAAGCGTTTATTGACAATCTTTCAAATGATAGCAATAATGTCGGTCTAAAAGCCAGAAATGTTGCTGTTATAGACTAATGAAATCGATATAAGACACAGTGCGACTTTTTACACTTGTTTATGGGCCTATCATCACGAAACTTTGGCAGTTGTTTACTTAGCCCACATTAAAACAATTACTTTTTGTGTATAAATGTTTTTAATAACAAGACTGTATCAAAAATCAGACAATTAACAACATGTGATAAAGGAATTCTGTAATGACCGGACTGTAATATTCAGAATATTGAATCACTATCATAAAAGAATGATAGTGAGCAAATGTAGGGTGAATTTGGGTAATCTGGGACGTTTTTCGCAATTTTGACTTTAGCGACCTATTGCGATATCTATCTAAGACATAATATACATAGGCCTATATATTATAAATTTCTGAAATCCCTAAAACACCAGAAGAAGAAATAAATAGATATGATACCATAGTTGATGTCAGAGCTTTGAAAGTGTATAAAGAAAGTCTGATGAGTAGACCGTGGCCAACATACATTTTTTAAACATTAACACATACCAACTGGAGTAGGGATGAATTAATCTGCCATTTGCCATTTATATTTGCCATTTGCAAATATACTGTGTGTCTGATACCAGTATTTTGTTTGTTTTCTCTCTTTTCCATTCATAAATGAAAAATGAACAAACATGTCTTTATCACACAACAACAAGTGCACAGCATTTACAACAAACAGGCTGCAAATAGATCACAACACAATGAAAGTGTTTCCAGGTGACAATTATAATGACATCACCATGAGTAACGCACCACAGCAACATGCATTCCAAATACTTTTTATTTTTATTATACCACACATACTGAAGAATGCTGATTTGCATACTGAAAAATACAATTGGATGTTGTAGGGTATCTGGCTCTTTTTGGCAAACTGCATTTGACATGCAAATATTGGGACACCTTAAATATTTTTCTGGCATACTACATACCATGGAAGAAGTATTGGAATGCAGTGCAAGTTAGTACGGACATGTGCATTACTTTTTAGTGTCCTCTGGAGACATTCCCGCCAGTTGTGATCTTTTTGTAGTGCTTGTTGTGGTATGTGCAGCATGTTTCCTAAATGCTGTGCCTGTGTTGTCGAAGTTTTCTTAATTTGCAGTGCATGGAGCTCTCAGGGCAGCCGTATTTATCAGGGCAGTCAAAAAATCTGACTGATTACTTCAATAAATAACAATATAATAGTTGAACTTTTCACCTCTTCCTTATCAACATGAATAGATGTTTATACAGCAGCATAACAGTTATATATGTATATATACAGTTCAGTAAATGTAGTTGTATATACTTTAGAAGCGTAATACATTTGTATAAGTTAGTATCTAATGTGATTCTTCATCCGGCCAATATCTTATCGGATTGCTAAAAAAAAGACTTGAACAACCTTAAATATATATTTATTATGTCAGTGCTTTAGTGTGTGTGTCTTCTTCTTATAATATGTTCATTAAAAAGATTGACCCTGTTTTATTACTTTCTACTTAAAAAAACAAATGTTAGAGCCTAGCAAAATTAGTGTATTAATTTATATAAATAAATAATCATCAGACTAATTGATAAGGAAAACAGCAATTGCTCCATTGGCTCTATTTGTTTCATTTGTATTCCTGTAACATAAGCTCATCGGCCGCTCGACTGAATAGTAAAAGTAGGGTATGTCAACAGAAGTTGTGCATGCATGAATGGCAGTAACCTCAGCCCCCAACACACACACACACACACACACACACACACACACACACACACACACACACACACACACACACACACACACACACACACACACACACACACACACAGCCCCCTCCCTATCCTTAGCCATACACAGGAGGGCCTTCACTTCTTCCAACCTTGGAGTATTCTGTTTGCTTCCCATGTGCGGAGCTCTGTGTAGGTATCTATGAGTGTGTTCCAAGGACAGGGACTCCAATCACAAAAATGTATTAACCTTACATGTGTCTCAAACAGTTATGGTTAGTGTGTGTAGTGTAGTAAAAAGCTCCCAGGTCGGTGCTTATAGTATGATAGAAAAAAAGTTGTATTTTAAAATGTACAACTATCCAAACGTACATAATTACAGCGTTCCATGACCATGTCACCTTTTATAATATTAGCCTCGCTGCTATACCTTCAGTGGACAAAATGAATTTGCTCATTCACTCATCGGAGATTAACGAGATATCAGAAATACAACGATTATCATTTGGGGGCACATCATAACCAGATCTGTGTGATAAGGAATTTAGCTTTTCTTAAATAACTGGAGCTTAATTTTAACAAAACATCTGTGGCAGAGCCTGTTTCAAATCACATGCCACAGCTTAGTGAAAAACAGTTGAGTTTCTCTTTACCTAGTTTGTGATTTAAGCGGCTCAGATCAATAGCAGCCATATTAGCGGACACATCCTAACAAACAAGCTCATGTAGGTACGTATGACAGTTTGAGACATCATGTGGCTGGGATAATGGTCTGTTTTAAAGCCTTTTTTTGAAAAGATCATTTGAACTAGGGATTCAGTTATTATTCATAGCATGTGAGTAATCAGCGATGAGGATGTCAGCTTATTGATTTACTGGTAGTTCTCCTGCAGAGGTGGTGGAGGGGAAGTAGAAGTATTGAGGGAACTTTGGTGACGTGGTAAAATGACTAACTTCCAGTTAAAGGCGTTGTCTTGTAATTACAATTTAATTATCAAAATGTATGTTTGTGAGGTAATAGTCAGGTGATGCGGACGCTGGAAACTCAGCACAATGTCTTCCTCATTGTCAACTTCACGGCCGTATGTCTTCAGCAAAGCCAAAGAATGTTAGGACTGGTTAGGGAGGATAGGCTGTAGATTTTTGGTTAAAGGAATAGTTCAATATTGTTTTTTTTAAAGCTGGTTGTCTCACTCTCAAGGGTGCAAGACAAGGCAACAGAAATCAATACTTTAACTGTGCATGCATTCTTGAAAAAGAAATGGGTAAGGTGGTCGCTCGTCGATAGTTAGCTTAGCTCAAATACTGGTTGTCAATGGCAAGTATTAGCCTGCATCAGCTGACAGTCAGAAGATAAACGGATAGTCGCTGTCATTAAGTCATATTATGTCAATGGGATGTCATAAGGATTGGACAATAGAAAATTACATTTTCATATCATCCCTTTCCTTATTGTTTTACAGCATGTTTGGCCGGACTTGGCTGTTCAGCTCTTAATTCAGATGTGGACAATACACCTCACTGAACTTCCGTAACTGGAAAATTGGTATCGGCCATAAATCATGTGTCGCATAATCATTAAATATGAACACGTATGCTAGGAAGACTGCTAGGCTGGCCTGGTTCAAATACTTGAGGTGTCAAAGACGATATATGGATGCGGAAATGGACAATTTCAGAAAGTATCTGTCACATTTGCACATGTCGTATTTATTATTATGGAGCTTTTCCCATGGCTTGTATCAGACAGTTTTTACAGAAGGCTCTGAGATATTTCGTTGTTATCTTTGGGAAGTTTAGTCCAGACATGTCTGGACCGGTGGAATTCCCAGGTACTGTTTTGACGAGTGCAAAAAGATAAGATACGTATACGAGGGTCAGGACTCAGGAGACAAACATTGATGGGATTGAGTGAAGAGAAGAGAAGCTGGAAGAAGTGATACTGCATCAATCTCTTAAGTAATACAAGGCAATAACACCAATTCAACTCTAGTGTCACAGAGCTCTGGACTTAATAGACAGTTGATATGATCGCAGTTCTTAAGTTTAACAGTGATGGTGCAGCTGGGAAGAGAGTGGAAGGCAGGAGAAAAAAACAGGATGGATCCATATGTTGCAACCACTAGGGGACCCCATAGTATAGTGAGGCTTAGCTGTTTGCTATTTGTTAGGGAGTGCAGCAGTTCATTATTAACATCTCAATGATGTCTCAGGCATGAACCCATCAGATTGGTGTTGAACACAACCTGAGCGGAAGTGTTGATCTAGTCTGACGAAGCAAAAACAATCCCCTCCATTATTAAAAAAACTACCCGAGCTATTAATGACCACCTGCACTGATCTTTGAGATGATATCTGGGTTCTTCAACTCGACGGACCATCAGTTGTGTTCCACTTATTTTCAGTTCTTAAATTCAATTTTGAAATTATTTGGTTGTTGCAGTGATGAAATAATTATTTCACTGTGTGTGAACTAACTGGTCTGGTTTTCCAGATACAGATGAGCTTTCAGGTTGAGTCTGAGGTGTAATACTTAGTAAAAAAAAATATTGTCAGCGACACAGTTGAGCTCCAGTGAACCAAAGTGTGTTTGTGATTGTTGAACATCGTATTGTTCAACTGTAGGATTTTCCACTTGTCTAAAAGTTCTCAGTGCTATAATGTATTCAATGACAAGATCAGTTACATTTTGTATTCTAATAACATTAATGTCAATTATTGTGTCACAACTGTAGCACTTGTCCGGTGCAAACACATGCTGTTTTCTTTTGGTTTACTTGTCCTTGGATTGAGCAGAAAAATGACTTTGGGGCTCATTCGACCACCTACCACACTGTCCTGGTTTAAACACTGCGGCTACTGTTTTGCATTTTAAAGGCTGCAGTAATAGTAGCACGGTGTTACACATGTATGCAAATCAGATTGCTACACATGGAAAGCGAGGTTGACATCTGCATGTGTGCCTGTGTGTTGTAGCACCGTCTATTGATTGATAACCATCAGAATATGCCTTTGGAAAGTGTTTTTTTTTTAAGTTCGTAGAGCTGTTTTATTTCCTGGTAAATAGGCTATACTGCTCTACATGTGATTTTTCAGCGCTGTCCTTCTTTTTCCAATCATTTAAATGCCAATATAAAAAAAGAATCCTCATTCCTGCACTTCATATTAAATCCAATGTGGTCTGATTCCTAATGTCACTGCCTTATTGTAAGCATTCTCATTTTTCCAGCCGTCCAAAATGATTCATAGTCTGCTGGGCTCTATTTACTGGATGCCGAACACAAACGTATAGGCATAGTTAGTGTTGCTTTTTATACGGTCACAATTTCTAAGTCATATTAACCTTTCTGTGCACAGTGTAAGAAAGAGGCTTGTCTATCATGACAAAACAGAGCTGGTGGAGTCCCAATCTCACCGCTGCATATTGACATTACTGCTAAACAGAAACAGCTGCTTTGTAAACCCAACAATATGATACATTCTAAAATGCGAGTAGCAAAAACCGCTTTGTCTTGAAGCCGATGTGTTGTAGAACGTGTCATACAGGGAGCCCAAGGGACCCCAAACTGCTACATTGTAGATGTAGAGTGTTTGGAGAACAGCTTGTGTGATTGTGTGAGTACAGAGGGGTGTACAACGAAGCAAGTTGGACCTGGCCCGACTTTCTTTGCCCTAGCTGGCTTGAAAAAAAAAAATCTAAAACCACGACCATAGATAGTGGTTATCAACTTGATTTGTTAACCCGGATTGTCTACATCAGGCTCTGTGCACGTACCTGTACTAAAGTATAGTATAATAATCATTATATTCCTATTCAAGAGCTGCATTTAAGTCTGCCACTGCCACTGTCCTATCATCAAGGTTACGTGGGAATCATTTTGGTAGAGGCCGGCCCGCACATCAAAGTGCAACTCATTTTATCAAGTGAATATTATCTGTGGTGAATACCAATAGTCCCAATTCAATCATTACAAAGTATCCGCTGTTCGTCAATATTTCTGACGAACGTGAAGTCTACTGTGCAACAGCTTAAGTGGACCTGCAGCAACGTCCTTATGTGACTGTGTCCTTATGTTTGCCCCGACAGAAATAAGTTCCGGATAGTTTACCATAGTATTGATCTCATGTTCCCTTCAGGCTTTGGTGATGGTATGTGGGTGTGTTCTACTGCACCTTTTTTAAAAGAGAATCTAAGGTATTATTTAGCTTACCGCATTGTATATCCCAAGTAAACATCCCATTGAATAATAGTATGATTCATGATGATGATTTATAGCAAATAGTGCACTGATGTTGCATTTTATCAAAGGCTTCTGTTATAGCCGCTGTGTGTAAATGGCCAAGGAACATTGCAAACACAGTAGTTCAGTAAGAGCAAGAACACTGGGAATATCACCGCTGCTGCTGCATATAGTATTTTATATTTGTTGCTGTGATTTCACAGTTTTTTCAGTTCATTAATATATGTATCAAGAAGTTTGCTGACCATACCAGTTCCTTCATTGATGATACAGTTCTATATCGCTCAAAGAATATCGTCAGGTCCATACGTTTTCTAAATTTGTGATACATTGTATATTTTATAGCGGTATGTAAAGAGGGTAGGCATAATAAGCCTCGGCTTCGTCCTATACCCTTTTTCGGCCATTGATACTTTTAAGGAAAGTTGTTTGTTTATCTTCTTTGTGTTGTGTCTTGTGGTCATGGACCGAAAATAAAAACATTTACTACTAAATGAGTAGGTTCATAAAAAGAAGGGGCATTTTAGATCCCATTTCAATCCCATGCATCCTCTTTGGAGCAGGATAGCCATGCAGTCTAAGTTCCCATTGTGATTTATCCAAGCTAAAAGAGAGCCACCTTTGTTTGATGGAAAACGTTGACTTTAGACTCAACAACCTACTTCGCTAACCTGTTAAATCCTTAGTGGTACACCCTTAAGGAGGGCGGTGTTGTAGCATCTGTAGTTAAAATAAAATACATATACAGTAGTGGTCAACGGCATCCTCCCATTTTTTTTTCTACCCCGATAGTTCAAATCAATAATCAATGTCAGTAGGGATGGCCTAAACTTGCTTCTTTGTAATGGTGTAAACAGTTTTTTTTTTTTTTGAGAAAGGGCCCTTTTGTACCCTTTACATTATAAGTCACTATACCCGCAACTATACAGTGAAGGAAATAATTATTTCCTTCACTGATTTTGCAAGTTTACCCACCGACAAAGAATTGAACTGACTACCATTTTAATGGTAGGTTTATTTCAACAGTGACAGACAGAATATTCCCAAAAAATACAGAAAATCACATTAAATAAAATATATTAATTGTTTTGGACATTGAGTGAAATAAC
Source organism: Ammodytes marinus (assembly GCF_949987685.1). Lineage (NCBI taxonomy): Eukaryota > Metazoa > Chordata > Actinopteri > Uranoscopiformes > Ammodytidae > Ammodytes > Ammodytes marinus. The sequence continues at coordinate 8,536,252 of NC_137213.1, read as the reverse complement.
TATTTGATCCCCTATCTCCGGTCTTGACCATGACTGGGAGGTTGGAGTCTGATTGATTGATTGGTTGATTGATTGATTGATTGATTGATTCTGTGGACAGGGGTCTTTTATACAGGTAACGACAGGTGTATTTTATACAGGTTACGAGTTGAGATCAGGAGTAATTTCTTAAAGGACTAATCCGTGGGAGAAAGCATCCTTTATGGTTGATAGGGGATCCAATACTTATTGCACTCAATGAAATGCAAATCAACTTATTTATATTTTGCAATGTGATTTTCAGGATTTTCTTTTTGATATTCTGTCTCTCACTGTTAAAATAAACCTACCATTTAAATTATAGACCATTTATTTCTTTGTCAGTGGGCAAACTTACAAAATCAGTGAGGGATCAAATAATTATTTCCTCCACTGTATAAGTCGAATGTTGAACAAACTTGAAAAGCCCATGGGAGACAAGACAAGGTGAGGGGAGGTCAGTGTGCTAACACTTAAATAACTAGCACTGAATACAAGGTAGACAGCTGATAGAAATGAATTGGTTGCTGAATTATTGGATCACCACACAATTTATCCTAGCAGGATCATGAATGTGTAAGTTGCTGAGACATTTCACTGAGAACCACAAACGACTAACAGTTAAGAGATCCCTAGTAAAGGGATTCAAATTAATTATCAGGAAACGATGCATTTATTTACCAAATTCCAGTCATGCCTCTCGAGGCATTAGCTGTTGTATCAGATCAGAACCTTTTCATTGTCCACCATCACAATTAAAGGGTGAAGTCGACGATTCTGAAGAAAGCTTATTGTCTAAATCCCTTTATGTGAAAATAAGTGAATCTTGACAAATGTGACACAGTCTAGGCCCTGTACTTTGCATTGCATTACATTGCTATCGATGTATGCTGAGCTACCTTTGGTTTGATAAGTATTTTGCTCCTGCATCTATTTAAATATTGACCGGTTATCGTCACACTTGCTACAGTACTAGTACTACTAAAAACAAATGCTACCTGTATTTCCATAGCGATGAATCTTAGCCTATATTTATACCATTGTTGCTAGTCAGGACGACGCTGAAGTTGGCAGCTGATTCGCAGCAGCTGATTCGGCAGTTAAGGAAAAGTTAAGGGATTCTTAAGGAGCAGCGGAGCGACTGATTCTCCGTTGTTTAACCTCCTAAATCGCCGCGGTAAAGCCACATTAATTAGTCTAGATTATCTAAGAGAGTCTAACCATTCTTTAAAAACAGTTTAAAATTGATGTAACCTTTATTAAGTTTGTTTAAAAGAAAGAGAGGGGAGATTTCACTGCTTTTTTTTTGCATCTGGACCACATTAGAACTGGTCCTGATTGAAAACCACTGCACCTAGACTCTTCAAATCTGGACTAGAATATCACAGAGAGGCTATACATTATAGAAAACATAGTTTCTGATTTGTGAAACTTTTTTTCTATTTGTGAAAATGCAAAGAATGCACATTTCAATGGTTTTTTGGGGTCCAGACCACATTAGAACTGGTCCTGATTGAAAATCACTGCACCTAGACTCTTCAAATCTGGACTAGAATATCACAGTGAGGCTATAGATTATAGAAAACATAGTTTCTGATTTTTGAAACTTTTTTTCTATTTGTGAAAATGCAAAGAATGCACATTTTAATGGTTTTTAGGGGTCAATGCCGCATTAGAACTGGTCCTGATTGAAAACCATTGCACCTAGACTCTTCAAATCTGGACTAGATTATCACAGTGAGGCTATAGATTATGGAAAATTTAGTTTCTGATTTGTGAAACTTTTATTCTATTTGTGAAAATGCAAAGAATGCACATTTTAATTGATTTTAGGGGTCTAGGCCGGATTAGAATTGGTCCTGATTGAAAACCATTGCACCTAGACTCTTCAAATCTGGACTAGATTATCACAGTGAGGCTATAGATTATAGAAAACCTAGTTTTCGACTTGTGAAACTTTTTTTCTATTTGTGAAAATGAAATAAAGGCACATTTCAAGGTTTTTTTGGGGTCCAGACTGCATTAGAACTGGTCCTGATTGAAAACCACTGCACCTAGACTCTTCAAATCTGGACTAGAATATCACAGTGAGGCTATACATTATAGAAAACATAGTTTTTGATTTGTCAAACTTTTTCTCTATTTGTGAAGATGAAATAAAGGCACATGTCAACGCTTTTTTGGGGTCTAGACCGCATTAGAACTGGTCCTGATTGAAAACCACTGCACCTAGACTCTTCAAATCTGGACTAGAATATCACAGAGAGGCTATACATTATGGAAAACATAGTTTCTGATTTGTGAAACTTTTATTCTATTTGTGAAAATGCAAAGAATGCACATTTTAATGTTTTTTTGGGGTCCAGACCGCATTAGAACTGGTCCTGATTGAAAACCACTGCACCTAGACTCTTCAAATCTCGACTAGATTATCATAGTGAGGCTATACATTATAGAAAACATAGTTTCTGATTTGTGAAACTTTTTTTCTATTTGTGAAAATACAATAAAGATACATTTCAAGGTTTTTTTGGGGTCCAGACTGCATTAGAACTGGTCCTGATTGAAAACCACTGCACCTAGACTCTTCAAATCTGGACTAGAATATCACAGTGAGGCTATAGATTATAGAAAACATAGTTTCTGATTTGTGAAACTTTTACCCTATCTGTGAAAATGCAATAAAGGCACATGTCAACGCTTTTTTGGGGTCTAGACCGCATTAGAACTGGTCCTGATTGAAAACCACTGCACCTAGACTCTTCAAATCTGGACTAGAATATCACAGTGAGGCTATAGATTATAGAAAACATAGTTTATGATTTGTGAAACCTTTTTTCCATTTGTGAACATGCAATAAAGATACATTTCAAGGTTTTTTTGGGGTCCAGACCGCATTAGAACTGGTCCTGATTGAAAACCACTGCACCTAGACTCTTCAAATCTGGACTAGAATATCACAGTGAGGCTATAGATTATAGAAAACATAGTTTCTGATTTGTGAAACTTTTTTTCTATTTGTGAAAATACAAAGAATGCACATGTTAATGGTTTTTAGGGGTCTAGGCCGCGTTAGAACTGGTCCTGATTGAAAACCACTGCATCTAGACTCTTCAAATCTGGACTAGAATATCACAGTGAGGCTATACATTATAGAAAACATAGATTCTGATTTGTGAAACTTTTACCCTATCTGTGAAAATGCAAATAATGCACATTTTAATGGTGTTTAGGGGTCCAGACCGCATTATAACTGGTCCTGATTGAAGCTTGTTTTTTTTTGTTTTGTTTTTTAAAGATATTTTTTGGGCATTTTTATGCTTTATTGACAGTGTAGAGACAGAGTTGAAATGGGGCAGAGAGGGGAGTGACATGCAGAGAAAGGTTGGTTACGTTGTAACCCAGGTTCTCTGAGTGGAGAGACTATCTCTCCACCTTACATAGTTGACGTGGATACTCTTTAAGACACATCACTTGTGGCGGCCACGCATGATTGGCCAGCCGTGGCGGCCACGCATGATTGGCCAGCCGTGGCTATATAAGCTACACGCATGTGTGGCCTCTTCGGTTTGAACTAGGGCTGGGCGATATGGACCAAATCTTATATCACGATATAGGTAATTTTATATCACGATATGGATATACAATCATATGAAAAAGTTTGGGAACCCCTCAGCCGGCATTATAATTGACTCTGCTTTCACAAAAAAAATATAAAAGTGGTATGTCTTTAATTTACCAGGAACAGCTAAGTACTGGGATGTTTTCCAAACAAAGATTTTTTTGAAAAGCAGTATTTGGTTGTATGAAATAAAATAAAATGTCAAAAACTGGCTGTGCAAAAATATGGGAACCCTTGTGGTCTTGCTGATTTTAATGCCTGTAACAGCATGTAAAACTGATGATTTTAAACACAAAGTTGGTTGGATTATGTTGTTAAGCCTTGAACCTCATATAAAGGTCTGTTTAATCATGAGAAAATGTATTTTAGGTGCCTAAATGCAAGTTGCACTTCTCTTTGACTCTCTGCTGAAGTGAGACAGAATGGGATCATCAAAACAGCTCCCAAAAGATCTTAAAAACAAAGATTATTCATTGTCATGGTTTAGGGGAAGGCTACAAGAAGCTTTCCCAAAGGTTTCAATTGTCAATTTCTACTGTAAGGAACGTTGTCAGGGAATGGAAGGACACAGGCACAGTTGCGGTTAAACCCAGGTCTAGCAGACCAAGAAAAGTACAAGAGCGGCATATGCGGCGGATTGTGAGAATGGTTGCACACAACCCAAAGATCACCTCCAAAGACCTGCAAGAACATCTGGCTGCAGATTGTGTATCTGTACATGGTTCTACAATTCAGTGCAATTTGCACCAAAACATCTGTATGGCCGGGTGATGAGAAGAAAGCCCTTTCTGCGCCCACGCCACAGATACAGTTGCATGGAGTATGCAAAAGCTCATTTTAACAAGCCAGCTTCATATTGGAAGAAAATGCTTTGGACTGATGAGACAAAAATGAAGTTATTTGGTCTTTATAAAAAGCAGATGTTTTGGTGCAAATTGCGCTGAATTGTTGAACGATGTACAGATGCACAATCTGCAGCCAGATGTTCTTGCAGGTCTTTGGAGGTGATCTGTGGGTTGTGTGCAACCATTCTCACAATCCTCCACCTATGCCGCTCCTGTTTTTTTCTTGGTCTGCCATGCCTAGGTTTAACTGCCACTATGCCTGTGTCCTTCCATTCCCTGACAACGTTCCTTACAGTAGAAATTGACAATTGAAACCTTTGGGAAAGCTTCTTGTAGCCTTCCCCTAAACCATGACAATGAACAATCTTATTTTTTCAGATCTTTTGGGAGCTGTTTTGATGATCCCATTCTGTCTCACTTCAGCAGAGAGTCAAAGAGAAGTGCAACTTGCATTTAGGCACCTAAAATATATTTTCTCATGATTAAACAGACAATTATATGAGGTTCAAGGCTTAACAACATAATCCAACCAACTTTGTGTTTAAAGTCATCAGTTTTACATGCTGTTACATGCATTAAAATCAACAAAACCACAAGGGTACCCATATTTTTGCACAGCCAGTTTTTCACATTTTATCTTATTTCATACAACCAAATACTGCTTTTCAAAAAATATTTGTTTGGAAAACATCCCAGTACTTAACTGTTCCTGGTAAATGAAAGACATAACACTTTTATATTTTTTTTGTGAAAGCAGAGTCAATTATAATGCCGGCTGAGAGGGGTTCCCAAACTTTTTCATATGACTGTATATCACGATATAGTATTTTTCCTTAAAATTCAATGGATTACAATAACCGTACTGAACTTTAATCACATTAGATCATTTTCATTTTTCCTTGGAACTTAAATTTCCATACAAAAGAAAAACTGGTGCAAAATACCACACCAGTCTGGCTTTAGTCAGTCAGCGCAAAATAAAAATAACAGCATCAACCAAAGAGCCTACATTTTCCAATTGATAGTAGCCTATATCAAAATAATGAAAGACTTGAATTTTCCTGCAGTATTTGCTCATCTTCATTTAAAAAAGCTGTCAAAATTAACTAATGAGCAAATGTCTGGTAATACTTTAACTCCAGCTTCAACACAAATAATATTTTCAAGTTTAACATGCAGGGTGGGAAATTAACTTTTTTGCCCACCTGCCACAGTGGCGGGTGGATGCCAAATTTTACCAGACACTTTTATTTTTTACCTGCCACCTTTTTCCAGAAATCAAATTTATAAAAGAAAATGCACTAGCATATTTTGAATTGCTCTAATAGGCCTACATTCTTTTTCATTATTAAAATTGGAGATTGGCAAATTATAGATTATTATAGCAAAAAAAAATTTAATAAAAAAAACCTTTTTCCCCCCATGAAAATAAATGCATTCCTCCAAAGTGCAAAGACAGTAGCAGTGTCTGTAAAGTTAACGTGCTTGGCCCTTCACTCTCATGCATTAATTTGACTTTTCTCTACGATGTCTCATGTGTTGATAGACCGGGTGTGTGCGGCCACCGGTCGCCACGTGACTATAAGCTTCCAAGTTTTAAACACTTCTATCTCTTCAACGTCACCGTACCCGAATCCTAAATATCCCCATAGCAGACGCTATAATTCATGGGGGGGGGGGGGGACGTTTGTTTTGCGCCACAGTTCAGCTTAGACTCGGCCGTAATGCTACTGCACACACACAGACAAACACACACAGGCACACACACGCTGCATGTCAGAGACGAGGGGCGCTACCAAAAAGACGAGAGGAGCGGTTGGAGCAGTTGGAGCGTTTAGAGACACATGCGCGCACATATTATTTACATTAAATCTTTTTTCCTATCTATAATCTATATCTATAATCGACTTTGATCCGTTGTTATCGTTAGCTTCATGGATGTATTAAGAAGGTTAGCTTCGAATGCTCGCGGCAAATGATTTCCCATGATGCTCTGGGAGAGTCTTGGACCAATCAAAGGTTTGCTTGGTTACGTCATACACCTGTACACCAATGGGCGGCTGCCACGTTTGTGTGACGAAAACTAATTATCCGAGGCAAAGCCCAAAGCCCGGGAGCTTCTATGTTTCTGTACACAGCGCTTGAAACCGTGAACACGTTGTAGTATATTTTGAAAAAATCCACCCGCCACTGTGGCGGGTAGACATGGCAAAGTCACCCGCCAATTTGAAAAAATACCCGCCATTATACATTATGTACACACCCATCGCCAAGGCGCCAGACGCTACAAAGGCTAAGCTGGCCCGCTGGCCCTGCAAGACCCTAAAGCCAGCCATGAATGGGTAGATGGCCTAGCCCAAACGCGCACCGTCCTGCTGCATTGAGCCCAGCACTCGCTGCGAGAATGGGGTGCTGGCTGCCACATTCATGCAGTAGAACTGGATAAAAGTTGACAGGGTCGACCAAGAGGCCGCCGTACAAATCTCAGATAGAGGGGCCCCTCGCCATAGGGCCCATGACGTAGCAATGCCCCGTGTGGAGTGAGCCCGCACCCCTACTGGGGTCGGCTTGGTTGCCCTCTCATATGCCTGCTGGATACCATCCACAACCCAGTGGGCAAGCCTGGCCTTGGAGACTGGCTGTCCAAGACGGTTAGGCTTGTAACAGACAAAGAGCTGGCCCGTTGTCCTATGGCCACGTGTCCGATGCAGATACACTGTTAGGGCCCTGACTGGGCACAGTAGTGACCGCCTACTCCACCCTTCACCTTCCTGAGGAGGGTGGAAAGGGTGCAGCTCAATAGATCGACCGGCGTGGGACTCAGACCAGACTTGAGGGTGGAATGCAGGGTTCGGGCGCAGCACCACCCCGGCACCACCTGGCAAGAAGCGGCAGCAGCCCTCATGCACTGAAAGAGCATGCAGCTCTTCCATTCTCTTAGCAGACACAATTGCGAGCAAAAACGCAGTCTTGAGAGAAAGCCATTGTAGCCTAGTTCTATCCAGGGGCTCGAATGGCTCATTCTGCAAGGCCGACAGCACCACCTCCAAATCCCATGGGGGGACAGCTGGCCTTCTGCGATGTGGAGTAACCCTACGAGCACCTCTAAGAAACTGAGCAATAAGGTTGCAACAGCCTTCTGCCAGCTTCCGAGGTCCAACACTGGCTGCCTTTATGGCTGACACTATTCCCCTCAATGTCAAGGGAGATTTTCCCACCTCCAACATTTCCTGGAGGAACTGGAGAATGTCATGGGCCGTGCAGGCGAGGGGATCCACCTGTCTCGAATTGCACTATGATTGAAACCCTCCCCAACGATGAGCGTATGCCGCCCTCGTTGATGGAGCCCGGGCTCCTTGTAGAGTGCTAACCACCAGGGTTTTTCCTGGCTCAGAATGGGTCTTTGGGGGGGTCAGTATGCGGACCAACTTTTTTTGGGGTTCGCGACTATGTGCAACAGTAAAGGCAAAACGTTATTGTATTTTAAGAGGGGTGTGGGGTTGGGAGAGGGCAGTTTCTGTCCAGCTACAGAGCATTTAGGTTAGCCTGTCAATCGCTGTGTTACCATGGAGCTTACTGACTGATAACATCACAATAAAGAACCTGTAGATATGAAGTCAAAATACTAATAATGACTGTTTCTAATTGATCTAAACCATGGAAATTGCAAGAAGGAAGGGCTGCTCGATTATGAAAAAATCATAATCATGATTATTTTGATTGACATTGTGTAATCACGATTATTAAAGACAGTTAATCATTGATTTAAGAACATCATGCATTTATTTAACTTTTTTTATTTTTATTTTTTTGTGGTTTTACGATTTTACATATATGGACAAAAAAAAAACAAGTAGACACATACAATACCCACACAACCCCCACCCCCCTCCCCCTCCCTCACATAAACAGGCAAGAAAGACACACAACAAAAATAAAGAACAAACAAACAAGACAAAATAATCAAGAAAACAAACTACAAATACATAAAAAACAAAAGCAAAAACAAAACTGGGGCAAATCTCACATGGCACCCGGCAGGGTAAGTGGCACCAAGGGGGCAGACACCTCAGTCCATTTATTTAACTTTTAACAAGGTTGTTTCTATTTACACCATGACTTTGGACTGTAAACATAGGCCTAATTGAACTGAAAACAATGAACATAGAAATAGGCTAAATAAGTGAAACATATTTTTAATAATTGAATAAAACAAATATGTCAAATTAAAAATAACCCGTTGCAAATGGTGTTGATAGGGGACGTATTTTGCTAACAGGGATGTGAGGGCATCATTTATTTATGTCTCAAGGAGCTGGCTGGATATTGTACAGTGTTGACTGTTGTGATCAGGGCCGCCCATAAGGGGTAGAAAGTGGGAAAGCTTTCTCGGGCCCAACCCTTGGGTGGCCCATGGTCTTCAGAGGCCAAGAACCTAACTGAGCCTAAAATTATTTTTAACAGAAATATTCACTATAACCATTTAAAACTTGCACAACCATAACGACAGAACAAACATTTAAAATATTGTAACTTGGGTAAAATGCCAATATCTACTCCACTGCTACCCTCCACTTTATGTCCGTCCTGTGTGCACGGCACGCTGAAAAAAGTCACTAACACCAATTTTAAAAAGCCTGGCTCAGAGCCATTAGCTGTTTATATTTACGATTTTGACATTTCGGGGAACAGGCTAGGCGGGGCACTGGCTCTGAGAGACAAATATTAACGTGGTTAGTATAAACATAAACAAACATTCGCCAAGTATTCGCTAGAGATTAGCTATGCCTTTTAAACATCATAACATGATGTACTCCCCCACTCTTACCCAGGGCAGGTGGACTGGGTACCACAAAACTGAGCTGAGGGGGAATGGAGGCTGGCCAGGGAACTTGTATAACTTATAATTTGACCCCTTATACAGTATATGCCTTGTTGGCTTCCCACCTAGTTGTAGTAATGTGTTAATCACAAAATACATATCAATTTGTTCTCCCAGGAATTGTAGAATCTTTCAGCGCAGCATCCATTTAATTTGAACTCTCAAAATAATCTAGTCTTGAAGAGCTTTTTTAAGTTTGAGTTACAGTAAAATTATTTCTTTGATAAATTCAGGTGTCTCCATATCAGATAAATGGAGTTCTTTAATACAATTATGCATTAATTTCCTTTACTTGTTGTGCCATATGGTCACACAATTTGGTTTTGATATATTGTTGTACAGTTGTGTCTGGATTATTTTACCTGAGTCGTCCTGCTACTTGTGTCTGGGTGTTATTCTATGAATTGTGAAAAGTATTTGGACCCCTCAGGTAAAACAGAAAACATTCTTATAAAGTTGACAAGGTAATTACTTTGTTGTTTAGTCTACAAACAGGTTTAAATGTCTTAACGTACATTTTTGAGATAAAGAATTTCCCTTAGGGGACAATAAGGTCCAAAGTCTTTGATCTATGTCTTCAGGTTGACGCCAGCAGCCAGGTACAATTTGAAAAATGTTCCATGAGTTTCATGTCACATACTGAACATACTGCATAGACAACCAGACCCAGGTGTCACACCATAAGGATGTCTGACCAGTTCTTTACTGCACCTCAGGGGCGGCCCGCGGCATAGGCCATATCTGTAATAGTGTCCTTTGTTGTTGCCTGCTCCTGTGATAAACCTAGTGAATACTCAAGAAAACCAATGTTATTTTGTAAAAATCTGTTGAATATTAAGCGATTGTGTGAGTTTTAGGGTATTACAATAAATTGGTAAGTAAGTCAGAAATGTACTACTATTTTAAAAAACATATACATATAATAATCACAAAAGAGTCCTTTTTCTCACTTGAGCTCCTGCTCCCCAAACTCTCGCTGCACGTCCCTGGTTGATAAGATAGTCAGTCTCTCTACAAATACATGTATGTGTTTATTTAGGGATGAGCGCACACACACACACACACACACACACACACACACACATTGATACAAGTAAAGTATGAGTAAGGGGGGCCCATTGACTGGAGGTTTTCAGGGGCCCAGCCATTTGTGTCGGCGGGCCTGGTTGTGGTGGCAGGAGTCAAGGAGCTTTAAACTCCTGTGTTTTTTTGTTCCTTTATTGCTTGGTCATAGACCACTTTGATTCGACTTTAAGTGAATTAACAAATTGGTCGGGATGTTTTGAGGTGCAGACATATGCATATGCCTTTCCTCTCTCTCTCTGGCGGTCGCGTATGTCACGTGACTCACGTGTCCGCGTGTGACATATCTTGCACCTTATTTTAGTCTGTTGTGAGTCTGAAGTGTTTTCAGACAACACCATTAGTTTTACCTTTCCTCTCGAACAAAGGCTGACTTACTGCCGTCCTCCGAAGTTTTTCAAAACACCCAGCAATGCGCAACATCTCCCTCCTACTCTCTGGACCAGCCGATAGCTAAACTGTCATGTGAGGGAGGGGCCGAGCGGAGCGCAAGGCTGAAAGGGTTCGCTGCATTTAACAGCCTGCTTGCCCCGGCGTGCGGAACAATGACAGTTTAATTATGATTATTTTGTTTTCATGATTGACGGAAGCCGTAATAGTAATCGAAATTGAAGTTATTGCCTAGTCCCTCAAAAGGATGACTTAAATTGGTCTGAATTTGGAGAGGTTTTAAATGGCTATATTTATTCTCAAATTGTATCATTTTGGCGCTGGTGATTTTCCTTTGGCGCTCGGTAAATCCTCTTTGGGGGGCGCCAAAAATGTCTCTATGCAGGAAAAACCTTGGACCCGGGATGTGCATCGCCCTGAGGGACTTGAATCGTGGATACGCCCACTCCCATATTATCTGAGCCAATCTGCAAAGGCGCGGGGAACCCAGGCCCCCCTGCCTGTTTATGTATGCCGCTGCCGCTGTTCTGTCTGTTCTTACCAGTATATGGCGGTTTTCCAGCTCTGGCAGGAAGTACAAAAGAGCTAAATGGATAGCCTGCAATTCCAACTGATTGATGTGCTGTGTCAACCACGGTCCGTGCCATTGGCCACTGATGCCTTGACCCTTGTGTACGGCTCCCCAGCCTACCAGGGAGGCGTCGGCGGACACCACCTGGCGACGCAACACCGGCCCCAGTGCATTGCCCCGTGCTAAATTGGCTGGTTCCTCCCACCAGCGGAGAGCTATGCGCAGTCTGCGTGAAACCAACACTCTGGCATGCAGATCTCTCTGTGGACAAAGACCCAGGCTCAGGAGGCAACGCTGCACTGGGCGCATGTTCAGAAGGGCCATGGACACAATGTGCACCGTGGCTGCCATTAACCCAAAGAGTCGAGGCTGAATCTCCAGGTCACTCTGGCCCCCAAACGAAACTGGGACAAGCACGCCCTGAGGGCGGCCTGTCTCGCCGACGTCAAAAAAAAAAGAGTTCCTGATTTGGCATCCAAACAAATGCCTCTGTCGATTGTGAAGGCTGCAGCCTGCTCTTTCTCTTGTTGAGTCTAGGTGTAGTGGTTTTCAATCAGGACCAGTTCTAATGCAGTCTAGAGCCCAAAAAAGCGTTGACATGTGCCTTTATTGCATTTTCACAAATAGAAAAAAAGTTTCACAAATCAGAAACTATGTGTTCTATAATCTATAGCATCACTGTGATAATCTAGTCCAGATTTGAAGAGTCTAGGTGCAGTGGTTTTCAATCAGGACCAGTTCTAATGTGGCCTAGACCCCTAAAAACCATTAAAATGTTCATTCTTTGCATTTTCACAAATAGAAAAAAAGTTTCACAAATCAGAAACTATGTTTTCTATAATCTATAGCCTCACTGTGATATTCTAGTCCAGATTTGAAGAGTCTAGGTGCAGTGGTTTTCAATCAGGACCAGTTCTAATGCGGTCTGGACCCCAAAAAAGCGTTGACATGTGCCTTTATTGCATTTTCACAGATAGAAAAAAAGTTTCACAAATCAGAAACTATGTTTTCTATAATGTATAGCCTCACTGTGATAATCTAGTCCAGATTTGAAGAGTCTAGGTGCAGTGGTTTTCAATCAGGACCAGTTCTAATGCGGTCTGGACCCCAAAAAAGCGTTGACATGTGCCTTTATTGCATTTTCACAGATAGAAAAAAAGTTTCACAAATCAGAAACTATGTTTTCTATAATATATAGCCTCACTGTGATAATCTAGTCCAGATTTGAAGAGTCTAGGTGCAGTGGTTTTCAATCAGGACCAGTTCTAATGCAGTCAGGACCCCAAAAAACCATTAAAATGTGCATTCTTTGCATTTTCACAAATAGAATAAAAGTTTCACAAATCAGAAACTGTTTTCCATAATGTATAGCCTCTCTGTGATATTCTAGTCCAGATTCGAAGAGTCTAGGTGCAGTGGTTTTCAATCAGGACCTGTTCTAATGTGGTCCAGATGCAAAAAAAGCAGTGAAATCTCCCCTCTCTTTCTTTTAAACAAACGTAATAAAGGTTACATCAATTGTAAACTGTTTTTAAAGAATGGTTAGACTCTCTTAGATAATCTAGACTAATTAATGTGGCTTTACCGCGGCGATTTAGGAGGTTAAACAACGGAGAATCAGTCGCTCCGCTGCTCCTTAAGAATCCCTTAACTTTACCTTAACTGCCGAATCGGCTGCTGCGAATCAGCTGCCAACTTCAGCGTCGTCTAGTCAGGTGGGTCAGTCAGTCCGAGCCATATTGTCTACATACCTGTCCTAGGCTGTGTAACACACAATTTACTTTATCATGCGGAGACATTCCCCAATTTTGACAAGAGGCTAAACCATTTAGCTATTTCATTGACCTGTTTTCAGTCATAGCTTAATTGCCTTCATTACAATCTTCTCACATTTAAAAACCAAAAATTACACTTGATAAGCAGCCAGGGTTTTTCCTGCATAGAGAAATTTTCGGCGCCCCCCAAAGAGGATTTAACCAGCGCCAAAATGATCAAATTTGAGAATTAAATATAGCCATTTAAAACCTCTCTAAATTCCGCACAATTTAAGTCACCCTTCTTGAGGGGCTGGGCAATAACATGAATTTCATTTTCGATTACTATTACGGCTTCCCTCAATCATGAAAACAAAATAATCGTTATTAAACTATCATTGTTCCGCACGCCGGGGCATGCAGGCTTTTAAATTCAGCGAACCCTTTCAGCCGTGAGCTCCCCTCGGCCCCTCCCGCACCTGATAGTTAACTTTCAGCTGGTTCAGAGAGTAGGAGGGAGATGTTGCGCATTGCCGGGTATTTTGGAAAAACTTCGGAGGACGGCAGTAAGTCAGCCTTTGGTCGAGAGGAAAGGTAAAATTAATTGTGTTTTCTTAAAATACTTCAGACTCACAACAGACTAAAATAATGTGCAAGATGTGTCACACGCGGACACTTGAGTCAAATTCAGCGAACCCTTTCAGCCGTGAGCTCCGCTCGGCCCCCTCCCTCACCTTTTTTTTTGAGAGTTCAAATTAAATGGATGCAGGGCCGAAAGATTCTACAATTCCTGGGAGAACAAAATGTTTATTTTGTGATTAACACATTACTACAACTAGGTGTGAAGCCTACAAGGCATATACTGTATAAGGGGTCAAATGATAAGTTATACAAGTTCCCGTTGTAACACTTTTTGCAATTTTTGCGATAAATCCAAACCTAGTAACCAATTTGTTATATTATAAACTTCAATCTGTTAGCTACTGAAACAATGTATTTAAGTGGTTTTATGAAATGTGTAAAGGTTGCAAAATGAATTATAATACAGACTCTCTACTGTTACAACTGTCCCAGTATACAGGGACAGTTGTAACGCATGTCAGGGACAGTTGTAACATGTCTAAAATATTCAGAATTAATCAATCATATACTCAAAATGAAATATATTATTGATCAGTCATATTATTGTGACTATTAATTTCTTGTTTTTAAGTAATCATTACCTTTTTTCATAATGCATGACAAAAAAGAAGTCATCAAATTACAATGTAAGAAATGTTTTAATGAGTATAGATCATACATCCTCAAACATGAGATTGATTTAATAATTATAACACACAACCTCAAACATGAGATCAAGGCCAAGACTCACTACCTCAAACAGGTATATGATGAAATGATTTAATTGTGTGTGTTAATTGTAACAGGGTGTTACTACTGTCCCAGTATCACCAACCATGTTTTCATCTCATGTGAGCTAGTTTGAATATTAGTTTGACACTTGTTAGCCATTTTTACTTTTAGCTTACAAAACAGTGATTCCAATAATACTTGTTTGGATTCATAGACATTTGATATAAGGACAGAATCCAAAAAATATTTTTTTACCTCAAAAACAGACTTTTGTTAATAACTTCTTCTTGAAGTATCTGATGTGGCTCTCCTTTTGAAAGAAAGGAGGGAAACTGACGGAGCACGAGCACAGTGAGTGTCATCACTCTAGCTTGTTTCTGATTGGAGGAATTCAAGGTGTTACAACCGTCCCGTGTTACAACTGTACCGGGTCTCCCCTACATCATGTTATGTTTAAAAGGCACATAGGTAATCTCTATCTATCTCTCCCTCTCTCTCCCTCCCTCCCTCTCTCCTTCCCTCCCTCTCTCTCTATCATGTTATGATGTTTAAAAGGCACATAGGTAATCTCTCTCTCTATCATGTTATGATGTTTAAAAGGCACATAGGTAATCTCTAGCAAACACTTGGCGAATGTTTGTTTATGTTTATACTAACCACGTTAATATTTGTCTCTCAGAGCCAGTGCCCCGCCTAGCCCGTTCCCCGAAACGTCAAAATCGTAAATATAAACAGCTAATGGCTTGTGAGATGTATCATGGAAAATTTGCATATCGTCACCCTCTTAAAATAATGGCCAAAGTAATTTTTTCAGTTTTCAGGAAACACAAAAAAACTTAACCAAAGATTGAATATATGATATTTATTAATCATTTCACTCAAACAGGTTATGTCAAAATATGACTGATGTTTTGATAACAATTTCTGTCAATTGTGTAACAACATAATAGGAATGAACCCTTTTAATTAATGTTTAACTTGCGACTTAAGCCATTTTTCACCCTTGTAAAATTTCCTTTGTCACTAAATATTCCTATATTATATAACACACACTGCACCTTTAAATGAACTGAATTGAGTATGTTCTCAAACAGCATGTGAGATGTATCATGGAAAATTTGCATATTATACTTTATGTGTTTTTGAGTGCAGACGTTCCCACACACCCTAAACATACCAACAAAAAGATGTGCTTGAAGCAGACCCAAAGGCTAGGCTATGTACGTTATGTGACATGTAACTGGGACGTTTACATATTCTAAGGGTTCATAGGGTTTACTCCGACCAATGACACAACCTACACTCCCACCTGCAAAGTTTACAAAAGGTATAAAATCAGTGCATAATGAAATGCATTTTTATTTTATATTTAAGATACTTTTTTGGCATTTTCAAGCTTTATTAGAGTTGAAATGGGGAGACAGAGAGAGAGGAGGGATGACCTGCAGTAAAGGTCCACGGGTCGGATTTGAACCGGCAACCACTGCAACGAAGGCCGGAGCCAATATGGTACACGCTCTATCCACTACGCCACCGGAGCGGCCCAATTAAATGTATTTTAACCGAACAATGGTGCAACTGCATTGAAAACATGACAATTCATAAATGGTATTGGTCATACAGAATGATATACAAAAAACCTTTTTAAAGAAAGTGTCTAGATAATATACAATTGTGGAGTAGGCTACATTAAAAACTGATCTATTGAATATCTGCAAACGTGCGCACACATTAGCGGGCATGACAAGAACAACCAACAACATCTGAGATAAATTGAGAATAACAAAAAAAAAGTCAAGCCAACAATGGACTAGTGTTCTAAGCACTGACTCGAGGGGCCTTGTGAACTGCTTGAGACCGCTACACTGTGGCACTGTATATGCGCTTAATATTATGTGCAAAAAAATATATATATATACATATATATTATATTTGTTTTTAATATAAATATGAGGCCCCAGCACAGGGCGTGGTCTGTGTTTAGGTATGATGAATCCACAGGTGCACTCTAAATACCGACACATTCACGTGTGCTTTTTGCACATTTTGTCTCGTTGGGTTCCTGGAATTGTACATCAAACTGTCATCGCCTCAGAGTAATTACCCTTTCATCAAGAATATAAAACGCCAAAGATCCACCTGTCTTTCATAATTGCTTGGTAGGATTTTTTTTTAAAATGGCTCCTCCCATACACTCATACTTATATAACACAGTTCGTTCAACCACACACAGACACGTAGCAAAACAGCCCATAGTGACAGAGCGGAACGCGTCATAATCGGAGGCCACGCCCATCGTGGGGGAAAACAATGCACAGCGCTCCATTCACTTTATATTGAACGACACAGTATTCTTCAAACAAACTTAATATGACATGCCTTTCACAAATAAACGTTACTTTCTTTAAAGCCACGACTCTAGTCTGTCTATACGAGCTGTTTTTGTGAAAAATTTAGTAATTTTCAATATCGAGACAAAACTCTTAACTAATGTATGCTGTATGCTAGGCTAATGTTAGCCTTCTGCTGTAGGCTAACCCTCACGTATACTCCATCCTCGCCAGGTCGGACGGGAAAAAGCACCTCAATATTGAAAATTACTCAATAATTTTTCACAAAAACAGCTCGTATAGACAGACAAGAGTTGTGGCTTTAAAGAAAGTAAAGTGTTTTTGTTAAATGGATGTTTGATTAAGTTTTAATTAAGTTTGTTTGGAGAAGGTCTCCTTCAATACAAAGTGAATGGAACGGTGTTCAACGGTTTTCCCCACGATGGGCGTGGCCTATTTCATGCACTGTCTCTATTGTAAAATACAATTAATACTCTTTCTGTATTCATTTTATTCATGTAATATTCATATATTTTGAGATACTGGATTTTTATTTGCCTGAGATGTACGCATGGGAATTTTAATTGTTAGTCCAAATGGGAGAAGGGCTGCAAACCCCACACTTTCCTGCTATTAAGTATGGCAGAAAAAGATTCAGGATGTCACAATACATGTGGACAGATGCAGCATGCTGAGAAATGCCCTAATTACATCTGGGTCGGGATTTTTAATGTGGAAATCAGCAGTTTTCTTTTAAGGCAATTCTGACCTATTATCTACCTGAAGTTATGTTACATCGACTGAGCCTCCAAGTAAAAACCAGAATGATATATATGAGACAAGTTCATGAAAAAATAAATTAAATTAAAGTATGTCCCAATTGTGTGCCTGCCTACTGTATTTTCACTATGTACTTTTAATTTATTTATTTTTTATCAAATTTGTATTAATTTATAACATACAGGCAACAACAGTGTAGACATGAGACATACCTACACCCCCTCCAGACAGGACTTGCAGACACATTATACGTTACAGTATAATAAACATGTCATTTCCATTAGCGACATGATCCATTCTGCCATCTCCGGGCCCGAAAACTTATGAAGTTAAAGGGACACTGTGTAACATTTTAAATAATTTATTAGCTAAAATCAATATCCTCATTCATAAATATGTCCTCATTCATAAATGTGTAAAATCACCTCTGCCAATAATCTGAATCATCCTCCTGAGCGGAGAATTACAAATATTAGGCCTAATATTACATTTTGTACATTGAGCAGGTAGGTTTTATGGAGGAATCCATATTGGAAGCGTCATGGTTGTAATGTCATCAGGTGCATTGTTTAGAATTTAGAATTGTTCTTGTCCTTGAAGGCCACTGTAGCTTCTGCTATTATTTAAAAGGGGTGGGGTTACCTAGGGAGCATTGCATTCTCGAACTTTCTTGATGATGTCATTTAACACACTGCACCTTTAAACATGCTAAATCTGTACACAAGAATCAGGACATCCCAAAGTATTTTTTCTACCACAGTAAAAGCAGGAGAAGGTTAAACCTGGGCCGTGTCCGGACTGCCATACTAACGTCCTACTCATACTCATTTTGACTTCAATTTGAGTATGTGACGGTTGGGTATGCGAGTTTGGGTATGCGAGAAATTCCCGGATGAGTACTAACTTCCGGGAAGATTTTGGGTATGAATCGATTGTATACTTTTCCTACTCAACCGCCCCACAATGCACTGGGTCAATTCTACCCACCCAGGAAAATGAAATATTTTCGAGCAAGTTGCTAGGCAACGACATTGTTTGGGGTCCGCGATCTGACAGCTGTACGTGCAGTCATTCATAAACTCTTACATTAGATAAGAGATGAAGATAAATACCTAACAACATTAGAGTTACTAAGTGAAATGAGTGTTGTGAGTCTGATAGTGGAGAGAGATCAGAACAGATCGCTGTTCTGTTCCACACACCGCGGCTCGTCCAGCTCAACTCACAGACAGTTGAGTGCTGTGATGAGCCGGACAGAGAGCGTCGGAGGGATCCTCCGCCTAAAAAAAAACCACAATTATAAAACAAGAGGTCTAAAACACAGATGATGAACACAGGACTGTAAAAATCGAGTTCAATATCTAACCTGTAGAGGGCGGTTATACGATAAACAGCGTCTAAACTGCCTGAATCTTATACGAAGAAGAAGAAATTCTTCATGGCTTGAGTATACTTCAACTGAAAACGTTTCGACGCACCTCGCATACACAATCGATCTTTGAGTAGACAGTATGTAGTATATAGATGGTGAGTATGTAGGATGTAGGACGCTAGTATGGCAGTCCGGACACGGCCCTGCTTTTATCCAGTTCCCTGATTGTGAACACCTGAGTTTGATTGAGTGACTCACACACCTGCTCAACCAATCAGTGGAAGAGGGAAGAGGGAGAGGGAACACACACAAAACTCCAAAAATCCCTATGGCTGCATAGCTACGTGGGCAGCACTTCTGACTTACCTACGGTAGATCAAGGGTTTGATCCCCTGTCAGAGACAGCATGTTATTTTTACGCTGTATTGTATTAATAATCCAAATTACTTGAAGTTGCTGCAAGGAACTTTTTTATATTTCTGATGATCATAAATTACATGTAACAGCAAATGAGACCATCAGTGCAAAGAATGCTATTTTAATATAGTTTTTCTTAACGCCTTTGTCACGGGTACACTCACCCAGGAACAACAGCTGGCATGGTAAAAACAGTACACAAGTGTGTGTGTATCTGTGTGTCAGTTAACACTGTACAATATCCAGCCAGCTCCTTTAGACATAAATAAATGATGCCCTCACATCCCTGTTAGCAAAATACATGCCCTATCAACACCATTTGCAACGGGTTATTTTTAATTTGACATATTTGTTTTATTGAATTATTAAAAATATGTTTCACTTATTTTGCCTATTTCTATTTTCTTTGTTTTCAGTTCAATTAGGCCTATGTTTAAAATCCAAAGTCATGGTGTAAATAGAAACAACCTGGTTAAAAGTTAAATAAATGCATGATGTTCTTAAATCAATGATTAACTGTCTTTGATAATCATGATTACACAATGTCAATGAAAATAATCATGGTTATGATTTTTTCATAATCGAGCAGCCCTACCTTCTTGCAATTTCCATGGTTTAGATCAATTAGAAACAATTAAAGTATTAAATAGGTAGGCCTAGTCATTATTAGTACTTTGACTTCATATTGTGATGTTATCAGTCAGTGAGCTCCATGGTAACACAGCGATTGACAGGCTAACCTAAATGCTCTGTAGCTGGACAGAAACTTCCCTCTCCCAACCCCACACCCTTCTTAAAATACAACAATGTTTTACCTTTACTGTTGCACATAGTCGCGAACCCAAAGAAAGTTGGTCCTTGTACTGTCCCCCCAAAGGCCCATTCTGAGCCACGAAAAACCCTGCACACGCTGTGCATCACATACAGTATGGCCCTAGGGAGGAGGGGGGTGTAATAAAACGACAAATCCATGTAAATGAAGTAGGGCCAGAAGGACAAAGTGGCCAACTCTCCCCCTTAATTGGACCTTTTATGTCAGTGTCAAGGATGTACCATTGGACTATGAAGGGAACATCCCTCATCGGAGCTTACCGAGAGGTCAGGCCCTTCGAGTGGCTTCAATGGAAACCTCTTACTGCCACTCCTCCTTGGATGGCCCAATAGGCTTGGCCCAACTCATTGCCTTGTGTACATACATTAGTAGGTTCAAACAGTGGGATGGAGCCAGAGCACTGTGACTTCAGACTAGTTCACACCAGTGAGTTTCTCACAGCTGAGCTGGTGTCCCTTTTCTTCTAAGGTAGAAGTGTCCCTGCACTTTTTCTCCATCTTCAGACTTCATAACGTGGATGGTAAGGTTCAGTTTTTGATCTATTTGATTTTGTTTTGTTAATTTATTTTTTATTTTTTATGTGCAACCTGTTGGGTAAGATCAATGTCCTGGGAAATGTCTGAGTCCCTCTAGGTTTTTAGTGCATGTGTGAGGCAGCGTGTGTGCATGTGTGTGTTTGTATGTTTTTAACACTTAATTGTATCTTCAACTTTTGCTGGGGTACTTTTGCACACTTTCCTTGGTTTGTCATTCATTGAGTAATTGTTAGGAGTGAGATGAGGGGAAACATGTTGCACAGTGACAGTATGTGAGTCACTCCAGGCTCCACATGACAGCTGACAGGAGCTGATGTAGACATCTGCGTCTTTTGAAATGCTCTTAATACATTTGTGAAGTTAACTAAGAACTGAAGTTGATCCACACCAAAGACATAATGTGATTTAAAAAGTTCCGCTAAATCTAAAATAAGGAATTTATTAATCTCGCATCGGGCTTGCAGATTGCTCAGATAAAGCCTGCCTTTTGAGGGATGGGTAATTCTAGGATTTTATTTAATACTGTTATCGATACTCTTATTGATTCAACTCTTCATAATTTGGTGTTAAAAGATCAAGACATAACATGAAAATATCCATACAAAATCCTTATTACTTTTTCGGCGGAAGTTAGTTTAATTGCTGCTTGACTTAAGTTATTTTTGGGATATTTAGGATATAATTCAAAAGTGCTGAAAACCGATGCTGACTGTTTATAACTACAGACCTAGCTACATAACAAGTGTGAACTTGACTTAACGAGGACAAGACTATCGATTTCAAGTATGCAAAGATCCTGCAGCGCTTCAGATGTATAGACTGCTGTACTTGTGAGTGTTTCATAAGGTTGCTGGTGTGACTCACTGTACACACAACTGCCTATGTTTATGCATGCTTAGCTTCATTCCATTAAATTAATGAATTAATACAAAATCTAACCAGAATTCAAAAAGTCAGCCCACACTTTTTTAACATTTTGAGAGAACAAGTTGTCACACAATGTCAAATGGCCTGAGGACGGAAACATCTCAATATTAGGGGACAGTTAGGCATTTTAAAAATAACCAGCAGTTATAAATTATTCATAAATAATGCTTAGAGTACTTGTTTGTCCACAAGCCTATCATTTTTTGTTCGGAATGCCCGGTCAGGTTCTCGATACCCAACTCTAGCCTTTGGCATATATATAAAAAAATAAACAATTTGTGATGTGTGCCCATAGCCAGGAGACTCACATAATGCGCTCCACAAGAAGTTAGTGTTCTCCTCACCCTGAGGTGCTTTGTAATGTTTCTTTCACACACTTGTGGGCTCCACATATGGCCCGAGCGAGGAAGGGAAGGTGCAAACTAAACAGCAGATCCATATAAATGAAGTAGTGCAATGGCTGAATTACAAACCGGACAGAGAGTCCAATGGTCCTGGAAAGCTCCAGTCTTACCGTTAGTTAATGGGTTTGTGCTTATTTAACTGAAAGTGTGTTTGGGGATATACAGCACTAAAGCAGTTGAAAGTCTGTTCTCCTTCATTACATTATCAAATTTAGTTTCAAGACATTTATCATTTCTGTTTTGTGTATGCATGTTACAGTATATAATCCTAGTAAACAAATGTGTGTTAACAAATTACAACACAATAATTCTGCGTCCAGCGTTGGAGAACTGCACACAGAGAGAGAGAGAGAGGGAAGTGCCCCTTGGCTTATTTGGTACTTTATCTTATTTCTCTGTACCGGTAACTCATTGAATTTAGTTGTTATTAGGGCTGTTTGAGCACAGTCTATTCTAAACCCACTTCTGCCGTCCTCTGCTGATATATGTGGGGTCAGGACAGCCATCTGCAGTCTAAAACTCGCAGCACCATCACGCACGCCTGAATCCTGCACAACCAACAACCTGCTTCACCTCCTGAGCCCCTGTGCCACTGCTGTGTCGGCACCGTCTCCCTTTCTTTGCCTTCCGCTGAGCAAGTTATGCGCTCAGAAACAACACAAAAAAGTTTTGCCGTCGACTAACAGACAATGAATCTGCAATCAATTCGACAACCATTTTAATCGTCTTGAGCTTGGCCTCCGGGAAATTCATTTCTGCCTTATTGAACCACCCTTTTGTCCCAAAATATTTACTGATATTGAAGAGAGAGAAAAAAAAAACGTATCCAATATGAAGATTGGAAGCATTTCCGATACATTTCACCCAATCACACTCGATCTCCTCTAACTTCAGCCGTTTGTGTGTGTGTGTGTGTGTGTGTGTGTGTGTGTGTGTGTGTGTGTGTGTGTGTGTGTGTGTGTGTGTGTGTGTGTGTGTGTGTGTGTGTGTGTGTGTGTGTGTGTGTGTGTGTGTGTGTGTGTGTGTGTGTGTGTGTGTGTGTGTGTGTGTGTGTGTGTGTGTGTGTGTGTGTGTGTGTGTGTGTGTGTGTGTGTGTGTGTGTGTGTGTGTGTGTGTGTGTGTGTTCTTTTCCAGTTTGGCTTCCACACAGCAGCAGCGGTCACTAGGCAGTCTAAACGTTCCCCTAACAGTTAATCTCTTTCCACAAAAGGGCACTTTGTTATGGCAGCTGCTTTGATACCAAATGCAAATCTGTCACTACATGTTTTTCTAAATTCTTTTTTTCCAACCCTGCATTCTTTTTCTATGAAATCTCTGAGACGTTTCGATTCCCACCTCTTAGTTTATCGAACTCTCGGCCTCTGCGAGAGCTCAATTTTATGTCGTGTGTTGATTCATTACCTCGAAGCGGTTTCACATACAAAGACTTTTGGGATTGTTTTGAACGTGGCCAAGTAACTAAAAAAGTGTTTCCTTTGCCACCCCCGCCCACCCCCTTCTCCACTCCCCCCCCCCTCCACCCTCTCTCTCTCTCTCTCTCTCTCTCTCTCTCTCTCTCTCTCTCTCTCTCTGCCTGTCACATGTTCTTTTCACTGCATAGAAAAGTTTCTGGATTAGGGCAGAATTAACACAAAGCGCCGACGCCACTCCAGCTGCACTCGCAGGAAAAAACAACGCAGGAGAAGCACGGGTGGGGGAGACCGGGACACTCGAAACGAACGCCACCTCAGTAAAGCGTCTGATAACCGGAGACAGGCTGACGAGTCCATCCCAGAGAGAGTGAGAGAGACGGCAGGGGAGCTTTGACCACAAGGTCCTGAAGGATGATGGAAGAGAAGCAATTTGCCGGGATCCAGGTACGTTTTTGCATTTGTTTCAGTGAGCAGACACATACATACACACACGCACACACGCGCACACACACACACACACGCACACACACACACGCACTCGCACATGCGCATACACACACTTTTAAAGCCCCTGTAAACCCAAGTCCACAAAATCCTTCTAACTATGTCAACTCAAAAAGAGTTTGCATATTTGTCATTCCAAAGGATATATATTGTCATTTAAGGTTGATAAACTTTAACAGACATTCAGTTAACATGTGACGGGCTATGATCTGCTTCTTATGACACAATAGGTATCAAGGCAGTTCTATCAAAACAATGACTGTTGCCGTGGATACTCTTTGATATGGCCACGCCCACACAGTCCTGTCAAACAATCTAGAAATAGCTGTATTTTTAAAACAAAGTTTTATCATTTTTATGAACATTTATTTTCAAATCGGATTTTTCTTTCTTTGAGATCATATGTTGATTTTTAACTATTTTAGACCAGGTTTCCAGAGGCTTTAAAAGCAGTAACACTTACACATACAAGCTCAAACACCTATGTCATAGAGGGGCAGTTTACTGGTGGGATGCAGCAGCAGCTATTTTCCCCTGACCCTACAGCTCTCCTCAAATTACCCAACACTCGTTTTATCTTTGAAGCCACAAAGATACACAAAGTTTGCACTGCCTGCCTGATAAGGGCCAAAGAGGGACCCACCCCTGTCACAAAGTTCCCCCAAAATGTGTCCGTTATGCTGCCAGTCACAGGGCACTCTCCCCTCATACCTCCTAGCACCAGTCCATCTGATGCAGTGCAAACAATAAACATGTTTTCAGTGTTCTATGGTGGCCGATAAGCGATGTATGTCAAAGAGGTGTCGGTGGGTGGGTCTTTTTCGCTGTCTGTAGTGCTTTAAATAGAGGGTCTGGGGTTATTGGCAGTCCAGTCACTTCTTACTTGCCTCTCTCTCTCTCTGTCTCTCTCTTTATCTCTTTCTCTCTATCTTTCTCCCTTCAGTCCAAGTTCTCCAGTGCGTCTTGAGACGGCGATAAACACAAACCTGGTTTACTTGTGACATTCGCGCTCATTTGAAGCCTCAATTTCCTATCTGTATGTATATGCTGTGTGCCTTTATCCACGTCCAAATGCACACACACTGTCTGAACCTAAATGTGGGAGATGGGGGGTCGGGCTGGACTTGGCCTTATCACACTCTCCTTTCGCTCTCACAACATTTGAAGGAAGATGGAGGTTTTTGTTGTGTTTCTCAAAATGATTATTATTTTTTTTTTTTGGATTTAATCTGTGTTCTCAGCTCAGTGACAGGTTGCCAATCAGTTTTTCTTTGTGTGGTTGGACACTGCTGTAGAGTTGTATTGCAGTTTGTGTGAGCTTATATGCGGCTATGTGTGGGATTCTAATGTAATGAAATGATAGTCTCAGGGAGGATTTGAATTGAGCTGTTGTTATGAACATGTGCCTGTATATTTTTTTTATGAAGTGGTACTCCGTGGTCACTTATAACGTTATAACGTTATGTACACCTTTACTTTGCTTCACCTCACACACTCAAGAGTTGTTTCTGAGGAAGGTATAGAGGCGGCAACTGAACTACCATGGTTCAGTGTGTCTTCTGTAGGGACCGTCACAGCCACTGGGGGCCAACAATGAGTAAATGAATCTACTGCAAAAAAAAAGAGAAGTATTCAGGTGTCATGGTGTGATTCATGGGGCGTTTTGCATCTGACGGCAAATTCTTAAACACAATCATGCAGTAAAAATCGGAAACTATAGTTCATCCCTATAGTTTAAAGTTAAAAGTCAGTTTAAAGTCAGTTTTTTTAAAGGGTCAGTAAGCCCCACTTTTAGAGCCAGATCCTCCTCTTATAACTTATATAACTTATTCTTTATTAAATTGGCTCAAAGAACCACTGCAGTATAGGTGAAGGACCTTGTTGGACTTTGCTCTTGGAATTGGAAAGTTTTTGTTCCGCTGGCCAACAGCTGGTTGTTTGAGGTCAATTCCGGTCACAAAATCTACGCTGTCAAACGGTAGAAGACGTGGTACTAAGCCCTGTTTTAAAATGGGGAAAAACAATGTATATTTACTTAGTAAGTTATACAGTTAGTCTAGTCTCAGACTCTACTCCACCAAAAATGAAGGCATCATTTAAGCTGTGGTCTTTTCGCCCTGAGATCCCACATTTCGATGGCTTTCATTTCTTGGTCACTTGGTTGTCCTCAGAGAGTGCAGCAGAGCACACACACACACCTGTTATCTATGGAGGTAAACATGGCACAGAGCTGAGGCCAGATTGTACAACATCTCCAACAGTGACAGCAGACTGCCGCTCATGCCCACTTACACACACACATTCTGCTCTTGTGATTGGCTGATCATGATGGCCCGGCCGGGAGCATTGGCCCTCTGATAGAATGTGTGTGTGTGTGTGTGTGTGTGTGTGTGTGTGTGTGTGTGTGTGTGTGTGTTTGTGAGAGAGTGAAAACGTACACCTCCCATTGCCAATATTCACTTAAATATTAGTTATTAACAACTAATAGTCAAGTGAATTCTCCTCCTTCCTCCTTTCCGTCTCTCTCCTCATCCGCCTTTTCAAATTAAAGTCCCTGCAAACTCATTTCCACAAAATCCTTCTTACTATTTACTTTTGGGAGTTAGTTGCATGATAGTAAGCATCTGAAAAGAGGGCTGGAATCGAACCCGGGTCCGCTGCTGGCCGAGGCCCATGGGGGGGGGGGGATGCCCTATACCAACTGAGCTAAGGGCGCCCCCCTATCTAATATTTTTTTAACTAAGTTTTACAACATTTATCAACATTTATTTTCAATCAGATTGTTTGTAAAAGCTTGTTCAGAGCTTTGCTACCATATATAGATTATTTTACTATCTTAGAGCAGGTTTTCAGAGGCGTTAACCAGTCATTCATTTAGTCATTTGTCACGTTTTGATCCGCTCGTCTCTTCCTGAGAACGGCCCCCTTCCTGTTGTGTTTATTCCTTCACACACGGTACAACTCCCCCCAGCCCCCTTTTTCTTTACACGGCGCCCAAATTTATGAACGCCGGTCCAGATGGTCGGTGGGTACGGAGCAGTGTCGCCCGTAAATCTCGCCACACACAAGGCGGCCCGCTTCCTGCTACCGCTTTGGCTCAGGCTCTGGTATATAGCCTTCTGCAGGGGAGTCCTTTCCATCCAAACTTAATTCAACCTCTTTTTTTTGCAGTTTTCAAAGGCACCTCTCAATCTTTCGCTACGTTGTCCTTTGACTGATGCCACAACTTCTACTGGACAGATGAGCAGATGGTGGCCGTGGCACTAATAGATCTCACTGGACAGGAGAGCTGTCTCTTTGTTTTCCAACTCCCTTTGACTATACTCTTTCTACTGCTGCATGGTTATACGTCTGGGGATATATGTGAGCGTAGTAGGGGGAGGAGGTTTTGCGCATTTGTCTACATAGCGCGGTATACATATGTCTGGCTGTGCACACCACCGCTGCCCCTCCATCACCCTGAATGCCAAATGGGCGTAAGACAGGGTCGGAGTTTCCTCTTGACTGACCTCTGATCAAAGTGTGACGTTTAACGTTCGCCTGTTAAGTTGATCCATTGTTAATCTATAAATATTAATTGCTGCAGCTGAATTATTTAAAGAACTGAGCTTTTGCTAAAGAGAAAAAGACAAGGAATGTGAATGATAACGGATTCATCAGAGCAGGAGACCAAAGAATCTTGACTTAGAACTAGACCCGACCAGACGTCTCTCTGGTTTGCATAGATAGTTGCATCTGGGTGGGCTATGAAAGTGGTCTAACAATGCAGTTGAATCAGAAGAAATGTCTTGTATGGTTATGTGTCATTACATATTCGTCTTTTGTTTTGTGTGGTAGAATGTGGTAGAAATGTAGCGGTATTTAGGTGATGTGAAAGGTGCAGCAATGCAGCAACAGTGTTTTTGCACGGCTGTGATTACCCCACAGTTCTGTGTACCCCGAGTGAGGAGCGTGTGTGTGTGTGTGTGTGTGTGTGTGTGTGTGTGTGTGTGTGTGTGTGTGTGTGTGTGTGTGTGTGTGTGTGTGTGTGTGTGTGTGTGTGTGTGTGTGTGTGTGTGTGTGTGTGTGTGTGTGTGTGTGTGTGTGTGTGTGTGTGTGTGTGTGTGTGTGTGTGTGTGTGTGTGAGAGAATGAGTGTGTCACTCAGTGTGCGTGTGTGTTTATGTATGTGCGCGACATTTCCCATGGGCCATGTGGCTAATTTGTGCTGTAGGCTGTGAAGTGGAATCTAAACGGACAGAAATAATGGTACCCACAGCCGCAACTTCCCCGAGGTCAGGACACGCACACATGCACACACGCACACAGGCTTGCGCGTGCACACGCACTCTACAACGCACAAACACCCTACAATACCACATAAGCACACACACACACACACACACACACACACACACTTCATATGCACATGCTTACACATTCAAAACTACAAACAAGAGCTGAACACACTGCCCAAACACGGCGAAAGGGATTTTTTTTTAACGCACAATCTGTTTGGTAACTTGGGGCTGTGAGGGCTGTGACTTTTTGCTCTGAAAGCTGTTACAAAGCTGCTCAGCTCCAAATTTGTGGCCCGGGGGCCACGTTTGGACTCGCCGGGGATGTTGTTGAGCCCCTTTTTCAAAAAAAGTTGTTGTTCCGAATGCCAAATATTTTTTATTGCTTATGACCATTGGTGCTGTGTGTCCGGCAGCCAAGTGTTAGCCGCCCGCATGACCGGAGTACGCATCATTACATACAGGTGAAACTAGACCATTTCTCTCCACCATCTACCTCCGTTCTTATGTAAGAAGCATATTGAGTTGCCAGTCAGCCAGTGTACTTAACAGCAGTGCTCAGAAACCGTGTGGACTGCCTCTGGGGTGAGGGGCCAACAAGCAGATGTGAACAGAGAGAGAGAGGGATAGAGAGCGAGAGATATAGAGATGTGCAGGCTGGTGGGGGGGCTGAGTCAGACATGATTTCAGTTTTCTGATTTCGACCCCCCTGACCCCTGACCAGCTGAATTAAATGAGAAAATGAGAAGGGTATAAATGAAAAAAAAAAAAAAAGTTTCAAGCTGCTGCTCGGGGCACAGGCAGCGCCCAACGTCAGCTTAACGGCAGCCACTGTGGCGAACGCACAATTGAGGGACAAGGGCCCATAGATGCCAAACACGTCCACTGCTGGGCAGTCTTTTAAAGGTAGCCCACCACCAACCAACCCCCTCCATGTACTCACACTCACACACACACGGCAAAGGACTCTATTGTGTTTCGGACCATTCAAATTTCATTTGGAAAAACCACTCGGGCTGAAAATGTAGTTTTTCTGATTTTCTTCCTGTCCCTCTTTTCCCGGCTTAATGACTCTCCCTCCCTCCGTGTCAATAATATAAATACAAGCAAGTTAGAAAAAAGGGGGAGGACTTCAGACTTATGGACAGGGCTCTCACATTCTGTCCGCACAACGGGGCTCTTAAATCTCCCCCAGTTTCTTTTAGTATTATTATCATTTTCAACGGTTTCCAATTGAACTCCCTTTAAAGGTCCCTTTCACAACCATTTTTAGGTAATTTGTTGCGCTTGAACCCAACCTGCTCCCTGGCACTGTGTGTGTGTGTGTGTGTGTGGGTGGGTGGGTGTGAGGGTTGAATGGCAGCTATAAGCCTGGGACGAGGGGGGGTCCGCCTTTCTCATGGCAGGACGCACCTCCCCTGTGTTATTTATCACTTTTCCCTAGTTTAGCCCCTTTCGCACAAAAACATTTCTAAGGTTGCAGTGTCGGGTCTGTCTGATGAAATAACGGACTTTTGGCTCTGGAAACATTTTGGAAAAGCTCCATGTTGAATGTCCTTGGGCCGTTCCAGATGCAGGTGCAGCACTGCTGGAGAACAGCTGTTATTTAGAAAACAATGTCATCATGGAAGGAGAACAATCACACAGGCTGCCTCAGTGATGGAATACCAGACTTTTTAATGTTGACTGCTTATTCTCGCAGCTTGGCACAGGGGTGGAGGCTCTCGCCCACCACAGAACCCTACTGGTAGTTTTGAATAAT
The DNA here is from genome assembly GCF_949987685.1 of Ammodytes marinus. Lineage (NCBI taxonomy): Eukaryota > Metazoa > Chordata > Actinopteri > Uranoscopiformes > Ammodytidae > Ammodytes > Ammodytes marinus. Next base: position 8,506,182 of record NC_137213.1, on the reverse strand, counting down.
GTTCTGGATACATCTTCTCTGGATTAATTTTGACAAAAAAATCATCTAACAGTTTACATAGACCTTCTTCGGAAGGACTTGAGAAATTGTTTCTTCAAAGGGAGAGATGAAAACATGACTTAAAGGTCACTTACTATGCTCATTTTCAGGTTCAGATTTATAATTCAGTTTTTTTACTAGAATGTGTTTTTGTGGTTTAGTTTTCAAAAAAAAACGTAATATTGCTCACATTCGTATTGCTGTCTCCTCCTTTCTGCCTCTTTCTGAAACGCTCAGGTTTTTCAGTGAAAGTGACACTGAGCGCAGCCTCACCTGCTACCTGAATGTTTTTTTTTTAACACAGACAGTGGCAAAAGTTCTGTCTTAGTTTTACTGGACCTCAGTGCCGCTTTTGACACAGTTGACCACAGCATATTACTAGATCGACTAGCAAACTGGGTTGGACTTTCTGGAACTGTACTAAGCTGGTTTGAATCCTACTTAAAGGATAGAGACTACTATGTGTCAATAGGCAATTTCACATCTGAGCGGACAAATATTGAATGCGGGGTCCCCCAAGGTTCCATTCTTGGCCCTCTTCTATTTAACATCTATATGCTCCCACTAGCTCAGATTATGAATAAGAACAAATTATGCTACCATAATTATGCAGACGACACACAAATTTACATAACCATATCACCAGGAGACTACAGTCCGATACAGGCACTGAGTAAGTGCATTGAACAAATCAATGATTGGATGTGCCAAAATTTCCTTCAATTAAACAACGATAAAACTGAAGTAATTGTCTTTGGTGCCAAAGATGAACAATTAAAAGTCAGCGCACAGCTTACATCCGTTATGTTAGAAGCCACACCCCAAGCCAGAAATCTTGGTGTTGTTGTAGACTCCGACTTGAATTTCAAGAAACACATAAAATCAATTAATAAATCAGCCTACTACCACCTAAAAAACATATCAAGAATTAAAGGGCTTATGTCTCAGCAAGACTTAGAAAAACTTGTCCATGCATTTATCTTTAGTAGACTTGACTACTGTAACAGTGTCCTTGCTGGCCTTCCAAAAAAATCTATCAGACAGCTTCAGCTAATTCAGAACGCTGCTGCTCGAGTCCTCACTAGGACCAAAAAAGTGGATCACATTACCCCAGTTCTGAGGTCTTTACACTGGCTTCCAGTCACTCAAAGAATTGATTTCAAAATACTGATGTTGGTTTATAAAGCACTAAATGGTTTAGGGCCAAAATACATTACTGATATGCTGATAAGTTATGAACCGTCCAGAGCCCTTAGGTCGTCTGGGACAGGTCTACTTACAGTCCCTAGAGTTAGGACTAAACGAGGAGAAGCAGCTTTTAGTTTTTATGCACCAACAATCTGGAACAAACTCCCAGAGAACTTGAGGTGTGCTGCAACTCTCAGTTCTTTTAAATCGAGTCTGAAGACTTTTTTGTTTCCATTTTAACCTGCAATTTTCATTTTATTTGCTTCTTTTATTAAATCCAGTTTTCATGTTTTTATTTTTTACTTTTATTTGCTTCTTTTAATCGCTTTTAAATGTTTTATAATGTGTTTTATGTATTCTAATCTTGCCCCTGTAAAGCACTTTGAGTGGCCTTGTGTCTGAATTGTGCTATATAAATAAACTTGCCTTGCCTTGCCTTGCCTTGCCTATACTGAGCTTTTGCTTAAGAATAAGATGGGAAGCATTAGCAATTAGTTGTATTATTATTTCAGTTCAGTTCCAAGTATTAATCTTGCTAGTGACATATGAGCAGTGCTTGTCTGAAAAGAGCTTTTGCTTTGGAACACTCCGCACTGAACAGCCTGACCAGAGAGAAGAAAATCACTCAACAGCCTTTTTCTGAGTGTGTCTGACTCATTATTAACTTTTAGGAAGACCTCAAAAAGTGAAGTAGTTGCCACTTGGGCTCATATCACATTATCTTCATCAGTTTACGAGCATGTTAAGGACCTCCTTGAAATCTCTTGACTTTTGAAACGGCAGTACCCTCACCGTTTCAAATAACCCACTATTTTCAAGGTCAAGGGTTCCATTTTTAGAAACGAGTATGAGGTATTAATAACAAAACCCTTCATTTAAATCCAAGAGATTATGGAGAGGTGTTGGACGCATGCAAACATCTTTTTACTCTCAAGTCAAACTCAGACAGACTCATGTATGTGGTGTGCGAGTTGTGTATCAGTATACACAATAAAACAATTCTATTCCTGCTCTGAAGGGTTAGTGTCAGGCTTTTCTGTTGCTAGCTTTGCATGCAACTTGAAGAGGATCTTTACTGATGTACACGCAGCATCGACGTCTTTCCATTGAATTGCAATTAAGAAGGCATAGCTCACATCACCCTCTGCGTTTCTCTGCTCTCCCTCTCTGGTCACATTCCAAGTGTGACAGCGACTTCTGCCACGTGAGGGCCAACTTCAGTCACGTGTTTGCCCCGCTTTCATCCCCGGCAAGGGTCCCATATGTTTGTCAAAATGTGTATGTTGTGTGCTTTTTCCGGCCCGATTTGTTCCCATGCCTCCTCTCCAATGAGCCCCGCTCTCCCCCGGGGGGTCCGAGCCGAAAGCCTCACGCTATTTACACAGACCGAACAGCTGGGGCCCTCGCAGCCAAAGCAGAGAGGGGATGGGTAGAGAAATTATCATGGAAAAAAAAAACTTCAGGTTAAACCAAGCGTTGGAAAACGTCTCTCTTCACTCTCTTTCTCCCCCCCCCCTGTCATTTGTCTGTCTCCCCTGGGTGCCCAAGAGTGGCTAGTTGAGGTCACGTTCAGCTCAGGTCAGGTCAGCTGGACCGCCGGACAAACATTCCTTCACTTGGTTGGATCTTTTTCCTCATCCCGTTTGCATGCAATCTCTTTATGTATTTCCTTTTTTTTATGCTCTTGGCAACAGTTTTTTTTGCCCATTTTCTTCCTCACTGAAACACACTTTCTTTCCCTGCTCCCAATTAAAAGAGCTTGCTCTTTTAGACTAAACACGAAAAGGTTGATTTTCCCTCCAACTGCGCCCCCAACACATTTTGCCCTTTGTTGCCGCGGACAAAGCCGACCTGCTGTTACAAAACTGAGCATTTGTGTGTGTGTGAGTCTTCCCTTTTCTTCTGCTCTGTGGCTCCTGCGGTGCTTGTCCTGTATTGTGAAGCTCAGCCCTGTGAAGTTCTCTTCTTCCCTGCTCTTCCCATCACTCGTTCCACCCTGTCTTCAATTATCTTCTCATATCTTGTCCCAACTCTTCTGCTCACACGTGAACCGCTCTGGAGGGAGGAGGGAGTATCGGGCCCATCCATACTTCCTTCAGTTTGAGGCCCCCTTCACAGTCAGACGTCCCATCACAGGCATGCTGAGCTAACGAGGGCTAAAGAGATATTAGCCTAATTGCACTAAGGAGGCAGACATATATGTAGATTGAGGAGGATGTAATGAGCCCAGACATGTCTGTTGGCTTCCCTGTGAGACTTGCCTTTCAGTGTTGCAAAGCAGATTGATCCATAGGATACTAAAGGACAAGAAGCCATGCTGCAAAATGTTAACATAGTTAGTTAAAGCCCAAATGGCCCAAATATTCAAGATCACAAAATTACATTCAGTATTTTAAGGATTTTTTTTATAGTACCTTTCGTTCACAAACGCAATCACAAACGTGGAGCATGCAAGAATGGAACTAAAATGAAAACGTGGGATCAGCTGCAAAAAACCTGCAGTTCAGGTGAATATACTGAATGTGCCCTTTTTCACACCGCTGGACGTTTTCAGGGGGGGTGATAGGGAGCTAATCAGAGTTTTTCTATGACCACACCGGTTAATTTTCCTTCTATTGCATGCATACAAACACATTTCTGAATAAAGAGGGGACAAGTGTGTCTTAAATATGCAGATGATACCAACCTCTTCAGCTAGAGCTTCGTTAGCCATTGTTGATTTGAGCTAAAGCTTTTGTCATCAGTCACACTATAGCGCCCCTATAGGTGCAAGGTTCAGACTGCAGCTCAAACCTGCATGAAATCAATCTGGCAAATCACGTTTTAGTATGTCTTCTCTAAATCAGGTGGAAAACACTGGTGGACACCTCACTGTGTGTGCATGTGTTAAGTTAGAAGGTGAATCATTTATAAACAGTTTAAATCTGTCTTTTTTCTAAGTACAGCAGAATGGGCCATTGTCCCTTCAGATCTGAATGCGCTAGTGTTGCCCTCAGCATGGTGCCATTTTCCACTTGTTCAGGTCAGCCAATGACCACAAACCAGGGTTTTCTGAGGTGAGGTTTGTGTTTAGTGACATTGGCTTTGGAGTTTGCCCTTTTTTTCGTGTGCCTTTCCTGTGTATGAGAGTGAGTGCTTAGTGGTTGTGTATGTGTGTGCGCTGTGTGGACTGTAAGTTACGCTAGATGTTATGTAGTCTGAACTAGTAAGGACAAATAACAGAGAAACCTATCGGGAAAAGTGTTTGTTGGATGGAAAACAACTCAGCATACCACTCAGTCATACCTGTAGTTATCCCCTCTAAACTGTGGAAGGTAACCCATGCAAAATGGAAACAGGGCAGTAGCGAGTCAGCAAAGTTCCAGTTGAAACAATGTTGCATGCAGTTTTGTAACTCTTTGGTGAATATGAATTGCGTTCCATTGGCATTTTGCCTCACAAAACTTCCTCAACCCATTAAAGAAAGGCAAGGGAAATATATGTCTTTCATGAATGTGTTGCGATATTTAAATTTATTTGTCAACACAGATAAGAGCGCTTTGAAAAATCAAAGAGGAGATGAAATGAAAATCATTTCAAAGAAAAGGAGATTATTTTGGTGTGGCACATCTTTGTATCGTATACTACGTTCCTCTGCCAATCCCCCAACCCGGACAGGCTGTGTATTCCACTATGTTTCAGGAGTCCTAGGTTCCCAAAACATCTTTGTCCTTCACAGTCCAAAAGATACCACAGAAAACCACAGAGATGTAAATGACACACCATCAACAGAAATGACACCTTTTCCCTTAAACCGTGGATGGCAATGCACAACCATTTAGGCTTGAGTGGCCTAGCGTTATGGTTATTCAAGTGTAATCATGGTTTGCACCTTTGGGAAAACCCCTACATATCTGTCTTATGTGGACATGTACATGTTGATACCCTTATTAAGACAAAGTCGCTACATCTGCCACCCTATAAAAGCAATAACTTTCCAAAAAAATAATTAAATCGACATCATTTTAAGAGGACCGTAAAATCTTTTTCAGCCCTAAGGGTGTCTTTAAACTAACAGATCAACATCTTTTAACTGAATTTACATTTTCTTCACCACATCTGTCTCCACCATCCCTTTTTACAGCTACAACTCCACAATTACAACCTGATGTGCTTGAAATCATGCTGCCTGCACATTTTATTACTAAAAGTCAAGTCAAAAAAAGCCATGTAAGGAAATGTGAGACCCATGCTTCATTAATCTTCAAATGACTTGCAGGTTTGTTCCGGTCATTAGCGAGGATATTGCTTTGTCAGTGCTGGAGCTTACAAGGGAAGTAGGAAGGAAGCTGTCCTAGCCTTAGATGTGTTGCTTCTTCTTTTTCTTTCACTCTCCCTTTGAATACAGTGACACATCACATCTGTTGCTGTTGTATGTTTAGAGATGGAGTTTAGGATCAATATCTGGGTTTGGCCCTAGGTCTTGCTGTAATGGATGCTGGCATGTTCTTGGAAGTTGACAGCAATGCCCGGAGGGAAGAGGAGATCCACCCTGACCTTATGAGTGTTGTGCTCCGTTACACTCCTGATTGTTTGTCTGTCTGCACTTGTCCTTGTTAGCATGTGAAGGCTCTAGAACCCACACTCACAGTTGCACATCTTTTTTGGGGGTCTGAATTGGGAGAAAATGCTGCTGCTTCTACAGTTGGAACGATTAGTTGGTCAACGAAATAACTTTGTGAAATTGACCGTCCTGCCCTGTTTGTATGTACCACTAAGTGCAAGAATGTCTTGCAGGAGAGACTGTCGGAAATGACTGTCCAGACATTGGCTCAGTGTGATGGGAAGCAATGATAAAAATCAGTGTCATCTTTATATATCCATAAGCAGTTGTTGTTGTAATTAGCTGTAGACCCAAGGCGAACACACTCAGTGCCTCTGACAAGAATGCTCTATTCACTTTGGCACTCAATAAGCAGCGCCATGCCTGCAATAAACACATGCTTCTGTGCAGTGGGTGGACACGGGTTGCACTCAGGAGGGAGGTGTGGGAACAGTTCAGGTTCATGGTGTCAGTAACATCAGCAGGCTTCAGCACCTTTTTGAATATGCGGTGAAAATCCGCAGTGTCCGCATTGCAATTCTCTGTGGCAGCCAATTCTACTATTGTAGCAGGTGTACATATTTTGAAACAAGTGGGTATTTTAAGTTAATTTTAAGTCGGTGTTGTTATCTGCAGCAGCATCTGAACTTCTTTAATTAGAGTGTAATGGCCTAACATAATAGGGCAATTAGTTAACGAAACAAGTCCTTCCCCCTCCAAACAGCCAGCTGCAGCCCCAACAAGCATTTATTTTAGGATCCAAATGAATTTCACTGATTGCCCCCCTGGACTTAATTCCTGCATGGTAAATTTGAAGTAAAGTGTGTGTGTGTGTGTGTGTGTGTGTGTATGTATGTGTCAGTGGGTGCACTTAATTAGATTTGATTTGACAGCGATCCTGAGTACTTGACCTTTGACATATGACCTCCAGCATTTAATCAGTTCATCATTGAGACAGAGTCGACATTTGTGCCAACTTTGAAGAAAATCCCTTGAACTGTTCTTGAGATCCAAAAGCTTAACGGTTCATCCTTGAGTCCAAGTTTGAGTTTGTGCCAAATCTGACGAAAATCCCTCAGAGTTCTTAAATAATGTGTTCATGAGTCATAAGGTCACAGTGACCTTGAACTTTGAGCCTCTAAATCAAATCACTTCATCCTTGAGTCACAGTGGACAGTTGTGCAAAGTTTGAAGAAAAATCCCTCAAAGCTTCATCAGATATCGCGTTGCCAAGAGTGGCCTGGACGAAGGTATACGTACCTAAATAGAGAACATGGTGACAATTTGCCCAGTGTTGCTGTAAAGACTACTAAGTATTTCCTCAACTTGCTTGATGTCTTCTTCACAATTAACAATCTCAACCGGTCTGAAACTGAAAAATCTAAGTCCTCGAGGCCTCCACGATGTATTTTTTTGCAGCTGTTGTAGCCTTGATGTGTAGTAACATTTTAGCAATCGCGTTGCCTACAACATAGCTGAGTAGGGTACAAGACAAAGCTCCATTACTCTGCCATAACTTTAGCCAACTGATGTTGTGTTTACAATTGTTTTTGTTAAGTAATTTTTATGGATTTTCCTGAAACCATGTATCATTGTGACCAAGATACGCTGATATTGAATTATTTTCAATTTCAACAGATTAGACCGATATTCATTGGTCTTGAGCTTTGCGCAGTCGACACTATCTAGTCAAACAATTGAGTGGAACTAAAAACCTAAACCACTTAGATTAACAAACATAAACCATATCATACTTATAACATAGTTTTTAATGTCCTTAGAGTTATCAATTGCTGTTATGAAGAAATACAATAGTAAAGGGGAAAATGCAATAGTGCCTCTCAGACAATAATTTGTCTCCTATAAATGTGTCGACGTGTTCGGCTTTTTGTTGGACAGCACTTGTTTTGATGCCCGCAGTACTTCCTCTCAGTACACTGAAAAGGGCGGTTATATGTTAATGGTTCCTTTATTGGATCCCCCATGTGATTCTAATCCTCTGAATTGACAGACAAATGAATGGCATCCTGTCTGCGTCGCTCGTCTCGTGTTAAACATAACTGCAGGGCCTCCACTCAAGCGGCAGCGGTCATTGTCCCTGGCTATCAAACACCCATTAGGCCGGGCGCCAGTTGCTTGTCAACTTCTGACATCAATCTCACCTCGTCCATCCAGAGAGTTGACGCTGAGTGACACGTTGAAGGACGGCTTCTCATTCCGCTGCATGAGTGATGTTTTGGTCGACCTCCTTGGCAAATCCTTATTGTGGATGCACTTTTCTACCTTTTTCCTCTCATGCACTCACTTCCTCGCTTTCTCTTGGCTCTTTTTGTTGTTGGGTAGCCATTAGCCATATGGTGGCAAATAGGCACAACAATTGTTTGCAACAAAACAGAGGCTCAGGATGGAAAGCGCTTGAATTTGAAAGGTTGTAACTCTGTGAGCACGTCAGGGGACGAGGCGAGGTAGGAGGGCTTTGGCTTGGCCGGCCTCTCGAAGTGACATGGGGGGGGGGGGCCTTGGCAATGTCAGGTTGTAGAGACGGACGAGGATTTGGAAGAGTCAAGTGCGGCTGAAAGGGAAGTTGTTGGTGGTCTGCAGAGTTGCAGCAGCTGCCCCCTGAAAACAAACGGAAGAAATAAGGCAGACAGAGAGAAAGCAGAGGGAGGGGGAGTGCTGGGGAGTCCAGTTGAAGGCGTGCGGGCTCCTCACTTTTTTTTGCCTCCTTGCTTTAATCTGTGGGTAGAAAGAGTTAGGGAGGGGGAGAGAGAGAGTTTGGCTGGAGCCCATGGTGCTCCAGACCTCCCCCACTTTACTCCGGCCAGTTTAACTAGAAGTTCAGCACCCCCCTCCTTCTTGTCCCTGGTCCTCCACTCTCTCCTGCCCACTCGCTCTGTATTCAGCCTAGGTGCTGGAGTGACAACGAGCCATTCATTGTGGAGGTAGAGGGAAAAGACTGTGGATCTCTCCTGTGTCTTTTTTTTCTGGGGGGGGGGGGGTTGGGAAGAGGGGGGTTGTACGGCAGAGGACAAGGAGGGAGGGTGTGTGGGCCCGTATTCCCGAAATGGTGAAATACGACATATATGAAAAAAAGGGGTGGCAGAAAGAGAAAGTAAAGGAAGGAGAGGGGAAAGAGAGGGAGGGGAGGAAGGGGAGCGAGTAGAAAAAGTAAGAGTGCAAAGGAGGGAGGGAGGGAGGGATGGATGGATGGATGGAGGGAGGGGAGGCGAGGCAGTGCTGGAACCACAGAAGGGAAAGGGAGGGGGTAGGGGGAGAGAGAGTGGGCTACCATGCCGAATGAGCAAGAGAGGCGGAGAGGAAGCAGAGCTCCATCAGATGAAATGAGGTGAAAGTAATTCAGGCATTAATCAAGCCAGGGCAAAAAGGGAGGGTATACTGTGTTTTCTCCCCCCCACTTCTTTCGCCGCGGAACTGAAAGGCAAGGTGTGAATGAAGGAGCCTACAGTGGCCAGCAGAGAAGCACCACTGGGTCACAGCGTCAAATCATGTCCGATTCGAACACCATTGCTGCTTGCACCGCAGACCAGGTCAGTTCAAGCTGTCATATTGTTTTTCAGTTTATTTTTTCTTTGTTTCTTTGTTACTTGTTTTTACTTGCGAAGCAAGTGTGCTGATGTTCTTGCTTATTTGGTTGCGCCTTACACCGGCTCAAGCATGCCGGAAACGTCTTGTCAGAAGACTTAGAAACAAGACTTCTAGGTAGTAGGGAGCCTGAATGCACCCCAAGTTCCACTCAGATGTATATTATCTTTAGATCCTCGTTCGGAAGTAGTTAGAGGAAGTTTCTAAGAGCAACCGAGCCGAGTGTGTGTGTTTTCTTGGGACTATCAAAGCAACGATTGTTTTGCCCGGAGCTGCCTGGACAACGGTACAGGGTCCTGAAAGAATTGAATTCATCAAGACGACCTATTGTCTACGCCGCCTTATTTTTCGGTGATCATTCAGGGGGTCGGTGACGACTCAATACCCCCCGCACCACGTGAGGAGGGGGACGCAGCTCTTTAAAAACCAGACCACGTGTGGTGGCCCTGAAAAGTTTTTAGAAGTAATTGCAGTGGGAAGTCCGGGCTGTGCTGTGAGAGAACGGGGTTGGTAAGGAAGTGGGCTGGTCCGCCGTGTGTGTGAAAGAGAGTGACAGAGTAGGAAAGCAGGAAAAAGTGTCCAGAAAAAGAGCCGATATTTATGCCCCCACCTCCCAACCCTCCAGTCCTCCAGCCCTCCTCCCCCCCACAAGCCACTTTAATCGCACACTTTGGCACATACACCCTTTGCTCTGCTTTCTTCTTGTAACCGTCGACTGCCTTAGAAACACTTTAAAACAATTAAATCCTCTGATCTGTTTGAGATAAGATATACAGTTATTTCCTTGATGGCAGGTAGAGACAAAAAGTGTGTGTGTGTGTCTTTGTTTGTTTGTTTGTGTGTGTGTGTGTGTGTGTGTGTGTGTGTGTGTGTGTGTGTGTGTGTGTGTGCATCCGACCCTGCTGCCGGCTTATGTTGTTAGCCAAGTCCTTGTCTCCTGTTTCCGACTGCTACTGTCAAGGCTGAGTCAGCTTGCTATAGCATAGGCACAAAAGTTTTAGGAACACAAAAACATGCCAACACAACAGTTGCTGGAATTGCTCTCAAAGGCACATTTCGGGGATGGGTTGTGGGCGGAAAGGTTGAAGATATTTAGAGCTGCACGATGTGAATGTGCATCTGGCATCACCACATGCACGTGTGTGTGTGTGTGTGTGTGTGTGTGTGTGTGTGTGTGTGTGTGTGTGTGTGTGTGTGTGTGTGTGTGTGTGTGTGTGTGTGTGTGTGTGTGTGTGTGTGTGTGTGTGTGTGTGTGTGTGTGTGTGTGTGTGTGTGTGTGTGTGTGTGTGTGTGTGTGTGTGTGTGTGTGTGTGTGTGTGTGTGTGTGTGTGTGTGTGTGTGTGTGTGTGTGTGTGTTTGTTTGAAGAATGAGAACAATTACCCTAAGCACCAATCACATCTGACAACTCTACAATGGTCCACATGCTAATCTGCTGATGCTGGACAGTTTAGATTTGTTAACACACACACTCACACACACACCATTTTTCTCTCCAAAGCTTTTGACTGACTGGACTGTGTTGACTTTACATAATTGCAAGTGGTGTGCAAAACAGTGGAAATTCTGGTTCATAATTATTGACTGTGATCAGAGGAATCTTCTCTTTATTTGATATGAAATATTCCTTTTCAGTAGCGGTGGAACAGCTACAGACTGGAGACTTGCTTTTGTAATCTGTATCTGTACATATTCACAATCACAAGATGTTATGGGTGTTCTATTCAGAAACCAAATGCAGCTTGTTAACAGGGTTTTGTTGAATTTGATAATTGTGTATCACCATTTTTGTTGGAAGTATGTTTTGTGTTTTGTTTTTATCTTAAATGCTGGATGAAACTTGCAAGCTTTTATTTTTTTCATCTTGGTGTGTCTATTTTCAACTCACCGCAAATATGTAAAAGTCTTTGTTGCTTAATTTATGACATCTTTCTTTGGTAAGAAATGTGTAATGAAAGCATAATGCCTTCAGGTCCAGCTTTGTCACGAGGTAACGGATATGATCTCAACACTTCATTAATGTAAATTGTACTGTACATATAATTATACCTTGTTAATTCTTATTCAACCAAACAATTTTACAAGTTTGAGGGGACATTTAAGTTTATTTTATTTAGACAAGAAGCCTTTGAGTTTGGAAGGGTCGGTTCTTTGACCTTAGTCCGTATATCAAGAACATAGTGTACACTGGTTTATTTAGTGCCCTGTTTGCCTGGCAGTAGGGGCCTCTTCTTTTTGAAACACAAAATGCTTTGATAAATCAGTCTTGTGGGCACGGTACTTTGACTGAATTTGTCAGTCGTACGAAACCCAGGCAGGATTTGAAATCCTTGGTAATTAAAATGTTCAAAAGAAGGTCTGTTGACCGAAACGTTGCCTTACTTTGAATATATTGTCAGCTAGAAAAACGGGACAGTTTGCGGAAGTTTAAAAAAAATAGTTTTACAAAACCTAGGGGATGAAGTAAACATTTAGTTGCGGCATACATCCAGTCCTTGAAGGGGGGGGGGGTGTCTGATGAGGTTGTTGTCACAGAGGTGAAGGGAAGGGTTACCCCGGAATTCCACTGGCTGCGGGTGCGGTGTCCAACGGTTTTGCTCCGTGCGCTCACGTGCGGCAATACCCACCGGCTCCGTTTTCAAACCAGCACGGCCAGCTCCGCTGAACTGCTGGGGTCGCGGGAACGAGGAGTTCCCGTGGTAATAAAAGTGACGGGCGATCGCTCTTGATAATATGATTCTCCTATATGGTATTTACACAACAACGAACGCACGGAAGGTTATTGTTCCCATCCGAACGAGTAAAAGAACAGTGGACATGCTTGTATGTGTGTGTACTGTTTTGAGAATGTCACCTGCAGTGAACACCGAGTGTCTTATTTTGAAAATTAACCGGAGGTTTTATTGTTTTGTCGGCGTCTGTGTTCCTGTCTATCTCGATGTGTTCTGTGCTAAATTGATGCGGTGAGCTCCGGCATCCGGCAGAAATAGAAGCAGTGCGTATTTCACCGGAGAGCTGGAGCAGCAGCGGAGCAGAGAGACGGCGCAGCGGCCGTGGTGGAAACTCACCCACTGACTGCTCTTAATTGTATTTTTGTTTCTGCCGTGCTGGAGCGGAGAAGGACCGGAGACGCAGCCGGTGGAATTCGGCCTTTAGTCTCCAAAGCTAGAATTTGAACGACTAAAAATGTATGAGATTTTTCATTGGCCTTTTTCAACATATTGTCTTTTTTGTAAAATGTCCCGGTAGAAATCGATGTGAGTCAGTACCTTTTTGGGCTGATTACTGTGGGTTGATTACGGTTATGGCGCTTGAAAGCTTTAAATACATTTATTTTTTTTATATTTAGAATTGCTTTGAACATTTGGGAACCCCAAATACTTTAACTGCCAATTACATCCCACCTTCCACTCCACCCAAACATTTCCTTGATTTAAATACTAAACACCATTATTCCAATCTCCCAATATCCTGTCTCAAAAGTAGTTTTTTCTGACTGGCAACACCTAAACAAATTCCCAACACGATCAAAGCCCCGCTCTAAAATGTCCCTTTTATATTCCATGGGTCAGGTCCTCCCAGCGGTATAGAGCGACCTCACCATGTTGAGACAATAGTCTGAGGTCATGTGTGAATTCAAGGCATGCTTGACTAATAATTGGAGTAATAAGGAGTTAAGAAGGATCTGGTAATTGCTGAGTGAGTACTGGCGATTGGCTTTGACATTCGTTTACTGAAATAAAAAGGATCAGATCGGATACCATTTCCATATCCAGACAAGAGTCATTGCTTTCACATTGTGTGGTTTAGGGAAATATTTAGTATTTCATTACTTGATTGTTCACATATTTGAATAGTTCAAATTGTATTCATGTTAACTACGCATATCCATGCAACCTCCATACACCTTGAGATTATAAGGATAGGTGTTTAAGTGTTACAATGTTAGCCGATTCTCTGGGATAGCCATAACCTGAATAAAACAAATGGCTTTAAACACAGTATGACCCATGATGCTTGCTTTGACTTTCTGGGTCATAGGGTGAGCTAAGAAGCTAATGAGGCCGGTTGCATAGACAATTAAGAATTCTGTTGAGGCATTCATCCAGAGTGCCTTTTCTGATTTTGGCTCCTGTAGGAATGTACACATAGACATATTTAACTAGACTGCCCTGCAGGCTGTCACAGTGTTACTATCGGTTTGGCAGGGTGATGCAAAGTTGGCCTTTTTTTTGGGGGGGGGGGGGGGGGGGCAGGAATATGTAAGGAAAATACACCTTATCAGGAAAGTGTTACGAACCTGAATTAAATGGACCTGACTGTGAAACATGCATGGATGTCATAGATAATGTTATGGTAGCTGATAATATAGAGTTCAGTACATTACATCAAGCGTACAAAGCCAGCAGGGGCCCATGCGCGCGCACACACACACACACACACACACACACAGTCCATCTGGGGGCAGGTGTTGCAGTTTATGGAGCAGAAGTGCAAAGTAGCTGTGTTTACTCACTGCACCAAGGCTTTGCAAGCAAGGGAAGAGACACATGTGGAAAACAGAGACAAAAATAGATATAGAGACTAGAGTATATGTTTGTGTGTGTGTGCGCCCCTTGTTCATTTCTCTGTGTTGGGTCCAACCTTCGGTCTCCCTTTGACTTCACTAAGTTAAGCTTCCGGGCTCGCAGCTGGCTCACAGAGGCACACATTCATACAACGCAACACACAGCAAATTGACTAAATATGCACGGTTGGGTGGATGGAGAGTTGCAAGCTTGACTGATAGGTTAGAAGAATTAATCATGGATAATGGCTAGCCGGAGAGGTGGATGAATAGATGACCAGCTAACTGTCTTGCTGAGAGGAGAGCTGGGTAGCTGATAGGACTAGCGAGATATGTTATGAACTGTTTGTGCGTAAATGCAATTCAGAATCTCTGAAGGGGGAGAAATTCCAGGAGCATACTTGTAGCATTTGTAAACAAAAATGGCGTTGGGTTTGAGGGCTAGCATTGTGAAGTCGGTGGAGCTTCAAGTTCTAGAAGTTGGAAGCTGTATTATAGTTGTATCCTTGATGTTAGACACACATTAGACTACTGAATGAGTTGACAATGGCATAGGTTTATGTTTACTTTCTTTGAGAAATTGTGTTTTATCCACAGTTGCTATGGAAAAGAAGCCTTCCAGAGGTCCACATGTGAACTGTATTAATTGAAAACTCTTTGCTGCTGCAATTTGGAACAACACACCCAGCCCATAGCAGCCAACTTAATTGAAAATGTACACAGAATCTGAAAGTGGACACATTTAGGGACGAGTTAAGATAAGTTAAAGGAATACTTCACCTATACGGAACCGGCGTTCTATCATAATAAAATCGCTATTATTATACAATGAATGAGGTTTTCATTCCCTCAGTCTTTCCTCAGTCTTCCCTTGGCCCAGCTGTCCTGTTAATCCTACTCCTACATTTTTACTAGTGTGATGTCACGCTAGTAAAATGTAGGGTTAGACAGTGAGACAATAAAACACTCTTTCTGCCTTTTCTCAGGCTAGGATGAACCGATTTAAAATGTTTGCACATTTATACTACATAGGATCTCAGAGTTCAATACACCTTCATATTCCCACCGGTGAAGTAGGTCTTTTAAATTAAGATTGAAGAACATGTATGGTGTTGGAAAACTGGAACTAATTTTAATGATAAATTACTATACTGAAAGAAGAAACCAGAGGGCACTTCCTTCAGAATGTGCTTCTCACCATGGGGGCGCTAAAAATGCTACAGGCAAGAAGGACAGTACAGGCTGTCTTTGACTGGGGGTTCAGGGGTCAGAACTTGAGGTGGTTAAACAGCCTTCTCTTGTATGTCTTAAAGGCTATCTGATCATTTGTATCGGAACACTGTCACTTTTGTTTCACAATTTGTTGCTATTCCTGTCTTAATGATCCCCTTTCATACGCAGTAACAATCTCAAACAACTGTGAAATAGTAGTTTGTTTCCTAGACTGAGCTAGATCATACATTAACTTGACTTTTTGGCCATACACTCGTTATATAGCTGCCTGTGCTGCTGATGTAGGTTTATGTCGATTCCTTGGTCTGGAGACTGTTCTACGACAGACACTATCAGACAGACAGTATGGCACAAAACCTTCTTTGGTTGCACATCTGTCATTTCGAACCAGAAGTATCCCACACACCACCTGAGTGCCACTTTTTCTGGTGGACTTACTTGTCCACCGTTGCCAGTTGGCTGCATAGGGTTTATCCAGAATACGATTTTGATTTGAAATCCAAGAATCGCTCAGCTCTACCCAACACTGAGTATGAGCAGCTCCAACCCCTCATTTATTATCACTACAAGGCTGTTGAGAGTCACTGTGTTTACATGCCTGGTGTTAAGGAAGAGGCCATTATCTTTGAAATCATTGGAAAACCATAGAACATATTGTGTACATAATATGGAAAGATGGAGGGGGTGGGGTTGTGAGTCAAATGCACATTTGGTTGGGTGAAACAGTGGTAAGTAGTAGCCCAGCTAGAGTTACCCTCCTCAGGCAAAAATACCCTATTGAAGAATGTTTGGGTCAAGGGTGAACTGCCTTCAGTAGCATTGTACAACCTGAAACCTTTAGCTGATGGGATTGTGATTTACATGGACATTGATAGAGCTTAAATTCCATTATCAGAACCAGTTTAAGCACGTCTTTTTTAATTCTGACATCAGGCCAAAAGAAGGAAACACTTATATAACAGACAGAGAGATTGACAGATAAACCACTGAAAGCTATGTTTATGTCCGAATCAACCAATTCAGGGTTGCAAACGTAGTTAAGGTCATATCTGCCATCACACAAGGCATTTCCACATCGATAAAAGTTTATTCAGGAGCCCTTGACCTTTGATTGGACAACATTGGTTTGGTTTCCCATTTATTCAAGTTCCTGGAACTCTCATTACAAACCGGAACTAACTAGACCATTGTGTCAAGTTCAAATCTGCCTTTCTCTGTGAAATGGCAGTACGCCATCTTAAATTCAGGCTAGTGAGGTGCTAAAGAGCAGTTCCAGCACTATGGGGTTTTAGTATGGAAGGTTGAGAAAGAGGAAGACCCCACTTGCCTTTTTGATATGTACTAAGAGGCAAGATGGGAATGAACACTTTCACGCACACACATCATCATGCAAAACTGCTACCAGAGGCGAACCGCACATAATGAGAAAAGTCAGACCAAGGTTTTTTTTGTATCTGCAAATGGCAATGATTTGTGGAGAAAATGTCCTTTTTTATTAAAGAGGACCTATTATACTACTTTTCTGGTCTTAATTTCTTGTTTTACACTGCTATAGAGCAACCTGACACGAATCACATCACAAAAAACTATGTAGATTTTCGGGAAGCTCTTTCTCTTATTTTGGCGATCCAGCACGTCCTGTCAACACTTGAGTGTGTGTGCTTCGGCAATCTCCGCTCCCTCCGCCTGTGCATCGGCCATCTCCGCTACCCTCCCCCCCTCCTGCAAACCCCAATCCGTTGTGATTGGTTACCTTCCTTCCGGAACACTTTCAGTGGCGGGAAGCGCGAGCATGGACCTATAAGGGCGCGAGGCAGACGCGAGGCAGACGCGAACAGGGAAGTGACAGCATTACCATACATGGAAACATCCGCGTGGTGACTTCACAAAGTTACATGCGACGTCACAAAGTTACAAAGGGTAGACCGCTTTGAACACGTGACTTCTCGACTGGCTAGAATAGTGTTTAGTGCTCGGCACAGACACCCCAGACGGTCAGCAGGGAATACGTCGAAATGCATGTAAGTCATTATTTGATAATTTAGTATGGTTAAGCATGACTATGAATCATCATAACAACGTTTATAGGTCATAAAAGTCAAAAAGCATCATAGGTCCTCTTTAAATATAATTCTCCCCTCTGAAATTCTAAAAATAATTTATGAAATGTAATACTGTACATTCCTAATGT
Source organism: Ammodytes marinus (assembly GCF_949987685.1). Classification (NCBI taxonomy): domain Eukaryota; kingdom Metazoa; phylum Chordata; class Actinopteri; order Uranoscopiformes; family Ammodytidae; genus Ammodytes; species Ammodytes marinus. The sequence goes on along the minus strand of NC_137213.1, from coordinate 8,488,781 downwards.
TATACATATTTATGATTCTCAATGTTGCATTTTGTGCACTCAACAGCTTTTTTGTTTGAAATGGGAAATCCATTTGGAACCATCCTCCGTTGCAAATAGGTTTTGGCTGACTTACTGACATACTCACCATTGTTAATATGGAGGTGTTCAATTGTTTATTGTGATTGTTAGTCAGTCAGAGTGTGTGGGAGTGTTCTTTTTGCTCTTTTTATTTATTTTTGGTTTCATAGAATGAATTGTGTAGTCCAATATATTTTTCCATATCAGGAGCTAGAATGAGCCCACTTTTCCGGCTGTCTGGTCTCTGCTGCATACCAATCATCAAATGGCATCTACATCTTTTTTTCATCATCTTTTCCATATGTTGTTTTGACTGGATACGTGTGCACAAGGAACAGATAGTGATCCGAAATTTGAATAACATGTTTATATGTCATAGTAGCCATATCCAGGTTTCTTTTCACACAACATAATGACTGTCACATATTAGGCAAATGCACCTTTACATGTTTTTTAATCATTCATATGGGTCCCCGTCCCGGATGTCTAAACTCCCAAAGTATGAGAAAAACCACCCTCTCTCTTTTTTTGCACCTCCACCTTTTAAAACCTGTGTTCAAAAACCCCAGACAGATTTCTCTCTCCTTATGATGTCATAAGAGATGACGCAGATAGATAGATACCCTGAAATCTAAGTGGCAGTTGGGAGTCAGGGCCAATCAGAGCAGACTGGGCTATTTGGAAGGCGGGCCATGTCTGATCAGCTGTTATCAGTTGAGTGCGAGTTGCTGCTCTAACCTTCTAACATTTACAGTGCAGTTGTGCGACTTTTCAGAAAACTAGGGGAAAGTTTAATTCTGAAACGAGGTGAGGAGAAAAAGGCTGATCAGGTTTATTCTTCAGCTTTGTCATGGATTTGTAGGAAGCAAAAACCTGGGGAGAAAAGAGCTAATGATGAGGCTGGTTGAGGCAGTATGCTCACCATGTTGGCAGGGAAAAATGAGGGGGAAAAGGTTGTGTGTGTGTGTGTGTGTGTGTGTGTGTGTGTGTGTGTGTGTGTGTGTGTGTGTGTGTGTGTGTGTGTGTGTGTGTGTGTGTGTGTGTGTGTGTGTGTGTGTGTGTGTGTGTGTGTGTGTGTGTGTGTGTGTGTGTGTGTGTGTGTGTGTGTGTGTGTGTGTGTGTGTGTGTGTGTGTGTGTGTGTGTGTGTGTGTGTGTGTGTGTGTGTGTGTGTGTGTTGGAACACTCTTGTTGAAGCAGCGCACTTGTGCAAGGATTGAGGGCATCTCTACACAGATGATGCTTGTTAATGCTGAAGAGGGCTAAAACATTTAGGAAGTAAAGGACAAAAAAAAGAGAGATGGAGATAGATGGACGATGAGTCTGATTTGCGGTGCGTAGTTGGGAGGGCGAATAATAAAGCAGATACAGTAAATGTGAGCAAGTCATCAATCATAGCAACAGTCACAATTCATGTGCTGTTAATCAACTGCTGGAGGATATCAAAAACAATATTATACGTGTTCGTTGATCGGATATATGGAAGGTAAAAAATAAGGAATGTCTGAAAAAAGTCTCCGAGTTATAATTGTTGTTTTAATATAAATTCACAGGATTACAGAATGCAAGTCAAGAGCATCAGTGACAGTGAAAAAGAGAGACAGATCTTCTCAACATCAAGATCTATATACAAAACTTAAAAAATTTAACAAGACTGATGATTGGATAACTTGTGTCATGTGTTTAATTTGGTTCCTCTTCTGGCTGACGTCATCTTCTGGACTTCTGGGAAAGAAGCATGATAGTCTAGACTATTGTCCTCGAATGTATCAAAATTACAAAAGACTGGTGTTTATAACTATATTCATGTCTGGTTCTTATCGTTATCTCTATGGGAAATGTATGACTGGGCTTTTTATTGCAAAGTCATCTCTGCCTTGCAAAATCCTTTCTCATGAGTCTGGAGTGAGAGAAAAATGAGAGAGTTTAAATCAGGAAAATAATATATTGATTGTTTCTATTGATTATCTGTTGATTAATGTAAATTAATAAGGGGGGGTTATAACGTAATTTAATTAGATATAGGGGGGGCATAATATCAAACTATATTTCCTTACAAGGAACACCGGTAGAAAATGTTTCTTTCATGGATTGCATAGTTTCATCAAATCAATTCATTAAAAATCCACTACGACTGAAAGTTACAATCTTTTTTCCTAGGATTTTCTCGATGATGTCATGGAATATTGCTGCTTGAACCCAGTGTTCACACACCATTTGTTCTAATGGTCTTCTGGATGCCAGTGCTATGTCCATGCACTTGCGCATGCTGAAACACATGAGCGTGTGTGTGTGTGTATGTGTATGTGTGTGTATGTGTGTCTCTCTCCCTACATGTGTGTGTGTTGGGATGAGAGGGATGCAGGTGAACAGCTTGCGAGGGGCCAACAGTTCCGCAGGCCAGTCTCGCGCATCACTTGACAGCCATACACGATGAAGGCCTACGCACAAATGAACTTGTTAAGCAAATGAGTGAACAGGCGAGGGAGGGCGCAGGGCTGAGGGTTTGGGGTGGGGGGCGGTGCACGCGGCTGCGGCAGCTCCAGCTCCAGCTAGACCTGCCCGCCTGTCTTCATACATCACTGCCCCTCGTCCCTCTGTCTCAAACTCTTTTCTCTTTCCCCTTTCTGTCACTCTGTCTTTCCCTCAAAGAGCTCTCAGTATCCCTCTCTATTTCAGCCAGTCTCTTCCCATATCTCTCTCTCTCTCTCGCGCACACGTAATCCCATTGTTTTATTAGAGAACAGCCTATTTCTGAATTGGATTGGGGAGATTATCTTCACTATGCTTCGACAGGGTGCTGTCATCTTGCACACGCCGACAATGGACAGTGGAGGAGACTATACGAAAAGATTGCCACTCTGTGTACAATTTGAAGCTCTTAACAAAACTGTAATGATTCACGGTATTGACAAGGATCCTGCATGTAGCCGATATACACGGGACACGACTGAAAATCCAGTGACAATTGTGGAATTTGTGATAATTTTTCCCGAAATGAAACTCTCAGATCATAGCACCTGAGCGTACACACCCACACACAAACATAGGATAATCTATCACACACACAAAAAATAACACATGAACATTTTCATACCCATATTCTTAAGTGGAAAATCACACAGTCCCACACCTACTTCTCTGTCAGTGCAGGAAAGTTTCAATCTCTGTTGATTTTTGACGTCAAATTCCCTCACCCTCCCCTTTGCCCTGACGGTCCACACCCTGCCTTCCTGGCCCTTCTTCGCCCTGCTTAACCCCGGCCCCCCTCCTTTTTTTTTCTTACAAAGAAGTCCACACAACTAGCCCACCTCCCACTCCCTCCAGAGAAGGTATTTGAGGATTCCAGCCTAAGTTTTGTGCTATAAGTAACACGGGGCACAGAGAAGTCGGTCAGTCGTCTGGCTATTGGGACTATTTGAGTGGCTGATGCTACACTTGCATCAAGTTCCTCACCATGGAAACATGTGTCAAGGTAAGAAGCTGGTCGATGACAGCTTAGGTTCCTAACAGGTGGATGTAGCGTGGTGAAAGTAGTGTCTATTGATCTATACATACAAGTCCTTCAAAATAACTATGGACCACCTGTAGCTTGAGTAAAGGCTTCTTTAAAATGTGTAGCATCAGTTCCCATTTGTAGAAAAGGTACCTTTTTAATCCTTGTGAGCTCTTGTAATTGTAGATTTAGTTTCCATCTATTTCATTGTGACTGAAGACGTCTTGTTTTGCATTTGTGCTTCTGCATTACAAACCTAGTATCCATACTGTTTACCTAAAGGAACTGCAGGTCTGTTTTACCACCATGAAGTTGTACTGATTTAATCTCCTTCATCACTAAGACCCTGTTTCCACCTGGCATTAATATGTGGTTTTTAGGATCCGATCGCGCTAACTACAGGTGGAAACACGCTCAATGCGCATTGAATGCGCATTGAAATTATCCACATTCGGAGGTGGTTTGAGACCACTTATCCACATACCCATTAACAGTGGAAACGCGTATGCGCATCTCATACACATTAGGCCCCGCCCACTCAACTGCGGCGAGTGACTGGGCGGAAACGCGTACTCATTCACGCGACAATTCACGTCATAAGAGCGCACCGTTGCAGGTAAACAGACAACAGAAAACATTGAAGATGGAGTGTATAAGCGGAAATGATGTACGAGCTGATTTCCATACAGCGCGGGGAATTCGAATCCGGATCGCAAACGCGCATAGAAGACGCATTGTTAAGGCCAGGTGTGAACAAGCATATTACATTTACATATAACGATCGGATTCCTCAGAACCACATATTAATGCCAGGTGGAAACAGGGTCTAAGTCTGTTGCCTGTTTTAGCTCACTAGCATGCAGACAGACTGATCTGTTTTGCTTTAATCTCTGAAAATGTCTCTCTCAATTGGTGGATTAAAACCGTATTCAAACACACTGTCTTTAACCTACTGTAGGTTAAACAGATTTCAGTTAGGATCTGGTATCGCAATCGATCTCTGAGAACACCTCTTGAGTAACTTGCCATCAGGTTTCACTTCCCCAAGGGCAGATGTGTGGAAAGGCTGCTGAACAGAGGGAAATTGAGTAGCTGGACTAGAGAACCTTTGGAGGTTATATGCACACTGGATAAAAATAATTCTCTGATTATGAACTGTGTTTGTGATGTTTGGAGGAATCTCTTGATTGTTGCTTGATTAATCAATCTCAATGTGTTATCAGTGAAAGTATAGGGGTTGAATGTACTCACTGTTGGTAGAGCTGTTCACTTGTGATCACAAATAATGCCTTTTGTAATGCCAAGCCTATACATGAAGACTTCTAATGGCAACATTATTTGAATCAAGTGCATCTGCAAATGTTTAAGTTATGCAATCATCCTTAATCTGTTTCAGGTCAAAAACACACCTGGATTTTGATCTTTCCAGTTGGGATAAGATTAACTAAGCCCCGTATTGCACTTGATTTTACCTACTATCCTACAGCTGCTCACATACTTGCCTAGTACTGTAGCCTATATCGGTCACTCCTGTACCATACTAGAATATCTCTCTCAAGATCGGGCCCTAATTTCCAATAAGCTTTTCTTTTTCCTTAAAGAAACTACGCCACATATTCTTTATTCAGGGTCTGCTGTTACCCTTAATGTACATCCTGTTATCCCGCAATGTTCATTGCTTAATTGCAACTTGTGGTTGCGTAATTTCAAAGGATGTGCTTAACCAATACTACGAAAGCAGGGTGGTATTCATGCACACACAGGGGCACATACTCTAAGATGTGTTTTTGTGTCAAGTATAAACTCGAAATGGGCCTGGCTTGCTGAGTTACTTTCTGAATGTATGGTGTGATGTAACCTGTAGGTGACCCCCTAGCTACTGGGCGGCCATCTATCCCACCCTTCATTTGAATGGGCTGACTTTCTCTCATCCTCATCTTCCTCCTCCTCTCTCCTTTCCCGACACCCCATCCATTGGTTTCAATTAATCAGCCGTGGAGGGGATTTATTCAGCCCCTGCCCAATGGGATCCTTTGGTATGTGGCCCCAATGGTAGCAGGTTGAGAAGCCACGGTCTACACTGTCTTTAGGCCGATTACTCTCACCTCACAGCCCACTCATAAAGAGAGCTTTGAGCGGCCTGTTTTTGGGGGGATCCGGTGGGCTTTTTGTCCCATAATAGCCGAGTGGATTCAGTGGCTGCAGACAGACATGTTTACTAAACTCTGCCTAGGTGGAGTGAGGGAGATTACGTGTGCCACTTTGAATTACTGAGGCCTGCGGAAAGTCTTTCAAAATGATAACACGTTTTTGCTTGTCTCACAGGGAAGATTACTCTGGAATGGGTGCTATTTTGAGCTAATTGTTTTTTTGGACATAAAAGTCAATGGTGTAAAAGAGTGATATAAAGAGCTTTGATTAGTTTTGGATGATTGGTGTCTGAACATAACTGAAGGTTGAGCCAAATTGAGTAGAATCCATGGGACTAAATTAATCACTGGGTGCTTATGCTTTGACAAGGTGCAAAATGGGCAGTATTCATCTGAGGATGTCAGCTGAATAACTGAAAAGAGACTTAAGCCTCTTTCACTATCACTAGTGTACTGTAAGCGGTAAGTGTGAACTTACCCATAGTCCTATGTATGGGTCAGCCGGGCGCTGGACATATCGACATTGCGGGAGTAGCCCCTGACCAGAAAAATACAAATGTTCTAGGCTGAATGAGGAGTCATAATAAAACGACGAACACGATGAAAATGTCTGAAACTTGAGGGATGAAGAGATCTGCTCTGTTAAATAAACCTGGATCTGACATGTTTGATACAGTACTTCCTCTTCAAACCCCGTTTTTAATGTTTTTTTTTGTTTATTGAGGTTTGTCTAAAGCAAGAGAAGTGCTTGCATCAAACTGTGGTCCTTTTGACCTTTGGCAGAGCTCTACATAGCCCCTAAAATACAGCCAGGGTGCAAAGAGATCAGATTGCTGGAGCTGCCCATGTGAATGCAAATGAGTCCCTGGCTGCATGAAAGGTCATCTTTGTGGTGTCTGCAGGTATCATGACCATCATACATCTTTATTTCAGCAGCGGTACCTAAAACTGTCAACTTTTATTGTCAACAAATGTGTTTCCTACTCTTTAAAGCAGAAGTTATAGGTTCTTAAAATATGAGCTATGTATTGAGACATAGACCCAGACATACACATAGTGATTGGACTTTTCTCCTTTCAGTGTTTGGACTGGATGTTTCTATAGTCTATCTTGCCAAGACACTTTCTGCATCTCCTTCTCTAATCACCTTCTTTTAACTCCTACTTCTTCCCACAATCAAGATCCGTCCCAGTTCAACATCGAATATGAGTTTGCCAATTCATAGTGCCAAAAGCACTATTACCATGTCCATGTTATGTATGCTATGTCTTTACAGAACAATGCCTGTTTTCTTTGGATGTACTTTGGTAGGAGGGCGTTGTTGGATAATTCATAAATCTTCTTGTCTTAGAACATACTGTAGGAAACTTCTGTTTATATTGATGGCTTTTATTGTCTAATGATTGCCCTGGTGGTTTTCAACTAGTGTGCCATTGCCACAGTGACTCATTTTTTAAATTAGTGTATAATCCCTTGTAATAAGGTGTTTAAGTAACTATCTTCTTGTCCTTAAAGGCCACGGTAGCTTCTGTAAATACTCTGCACGGGAGGTGTAGCAACGTAATGTTGCAATCTAGAATTTCAGTCTCTGAATTTATAACATTAGCTATCGCAACATTAGCACAGCAGCTCAATGGGAGAGACTGTCGGCTTTCAACAAGTTCAATTTAGGGGATATCTGATTCCTTAAGCTTTAAATGTCAGTCATGACCAACAAGCAGGTTGTCATTATTTCCATATGGAAAACTACTAAGTAGAATACAATACTAAGTACACTTGTAAATTGCATGATTTGAATAATGATTTGAAATCACAGTGATGCAGTTATCACCTCATGTAAATTCAAAAAAATAGACATATGACTTATAAAATACGTCCAATATTACGTCTTATACACTTTCTTATTATTTGGGGATGAATGTAGTGTGTGTGTTCAGTAGTACTCGCCGAGAGCACCTTAGAGACATCATAGACATGTTAAAAGATAAAAGGGTAATTGACAGGGTAAGGAAATATTTGGAAATGTCTATAGTATATAAATATCACACCCCTACCTCAGCATATAATCACATTAATAAAAGAAATAACAATATTGCTCAATTCTTTCAAAGAAAACAACCAGCAATCATTTATCTGTTCTCATAACCTTTATGTTCCATATGTGGGTATCTTCCTATTAATGGACGTGTATTGATACAATTTGGTTTTGCTTAAAAAATCAACTCAAACTTCCATTGCGGCAGAATCAGGCATGTGCGCACAGAGAGGCGGCTTCCCCCTGAGAGAGAGAGCAGCAAGCTGTCGGTAAAATGCCATCGCTCTCTGGGAGGTGTCCCTAAAGAAGATTCTTTCAGACAGGAAAAAGGACACGTACAGTCAGCATTTGCATGATATTAGCAATTCAGAATTTTTAACAGGCCTTTGGAGTGCACTGCACTCTACCGTGTGCCTTCTTGTTGCGATTGTATGAAGAATTTTAGAAGCTCAGAATATGCCCAAACTACTTGTGCGAGAGATGCTTAACATTGAGGAACTTTTCAAAATGTAATATTAATTCCAGTACAATAAGTTCTAACATGTCTGCCCTTTTTTGTACATCCTCCCAACCACATTTGTTTATTTGATCCAAAATTCCCAGGAGAGGAAAAGAAGGAAACATGGCCTGAAATGTGTGAGTTGCCAACAACTTTAAGGACGTTTCTAGTCGTTGCTACACTCCAGTGGTCAGTGTCTCTTGCAGACATGGCGGCTGCAGCTGTGTGGAGATGTCGGTTTGAAAGGTGTGTGCTGCTGTCCGTCAAATTGGTCCTCTGTGTATGGGTGTCAACGCATGTGAGGAGTTGTGTGTGTGTACGTCCTCAATTGGTGTGTCTGTGTGTGTGTTCAAACTCAAGAGAGTCTACCAAGGTGAAGCCCGCCATCTTTGGACCATGGGAGGAGGGGGGGTGAGAGGAAACACATGAGGGGAATAGGGCATCTGGAGTAATGCTCAATCACCTTTACTGCAAGACCAACACCAGTAACTTTGATTGTATTCATCTCATATTACAATGTTTACAAACCGCTGAGGTTGTGATATCCTCCACACCGATGCTTCTCTTGCTTTCTTTAATCAGCGCTCTTGTTTCACATTCAAGCATCCTCACACAGGCATGGTTTCTTGTGCTCAGTGACCAGCTACATCATAGACAACTCAATATAGGCTTAATGGAAATCAGTCATTTCTAAAGGGTTACTCATTCAAGCAATTACAAACGGTGGAGCATTTGTTCCTTTCACATTACACCCGTAAGTCTTTGTAGAGTGACATCATTTTGGGGTAAATTGCACTGATCCCACCTTATGTCACTTCCATTCTGAGCCGGCACAACACAGATCAGCGTTTCCCTCTTTGCATTCACTTCTTAGGCACTTTGCATTCACTTTGTAGGCACTGAGCTGGCATTTATTCAAACCCGTGCAATAATGGTTTACAGAACGTAGTGAATTACTTGTTTCCCCTTGTCCTGCTGCCTACAAGGGTGTACTGTTTGTGCTAAACATATAATAGCAGCAGGCCTTGACAATATTGCTTGTACCTCAAAAACAGATAAGGGAGAAAAACTGGACAATATTTCACAAAAGAAACATTACATACAGTACAGTATAATACATATTTACCATATTGTTGGTCATTGGGTGGATGGATTAGGGCATTCATCTAATCACAGTTCCTGTCATTCTCATCAGTCAAGCAGCAACATGTTGATGGATACAACCAGTCAAAAGGTACAGACACAAATGATCAATTTCAATTTCCCTTTAAACCTTGACATTTGACATTCTACAATAGCATCACAAGTATTCTATCAGTGATTCTTGAGAACCGGGACAAAAGGCCGTCTTCCATATGTAACTGCTGTTATGTTTAAAACTAAAAATATTTAAAATTGTAGATGTTATTAGGGATTAAGAATAGAATGTCTGGAGCACAATTATTCCCTTAAATTAAATTGTATCATTTTTATGTCCAATATATGACACTTGTTATCTTCTCACAACGTCCAAAACAGGGTCCTCATCTTTCATGCAATAAAACCTATTAACAATGTACTTTAATTATTAAAAATAGCTTTTTTCATCAAAAGCTACACGAAATAATCTCTCATATCAATAAAAACTGTTTTTTCTATAACACATTCATGTTGTATAAGGATTCTAAGTGGTGGGACCACTTTACTGTAAGTCAACACCGTCAGACATTTCATTATGTAAAATGTAATAAAATCAGGCGAAATAAGGGGCAGCTGTCACTTTGAAGGGCCTCTTGTCAAATTCTACCTCTGCAGAGTACATTAGAGTCAGACAGGCTCTCATAAGTGTTGTAGTTTTAGAATAGTTTACATTCTGAATCTTGAAAGTCCTGTGTCACAACCATGATATGTCAACACCGACTTACAATTTCTGAAATTATTTGACATTTTTTGATAATTTTAGTTCATACTAGCACCTAACATCAACAGAAAAACCAAATGGCTACTAGATAAATTCCATTTGTTATGTTTAAGAAACGTTAAATATGTCACAGAGTTGACATGCTAATAACGGTTTAAAAAACAAAAGCTGGGCGGTTGTGTCAAAGCTTAGCTCTGTATCTTATTATATGTTGGATACATACATGTAAATTAATTTGCCGAATCATAGGGTTTGTACTTTTTTCAACATTGCACCCCGTTTTGTCCCACTTATCAAGAATTACTGCTATATCAAATGGGTCTTTTCCTTTTGTGCCGGGTCTGTTTGCTTTAGCGGAGCCATTCATAGTCAAGCTTTTTATGTTGTGGATTTATCTCTTCGGTTGCGAGGCCTTGCTCACCCTGAAGATGTCGCAACAAATAACATATCAATCCGATTATGGTTCCTTTAATGCAGGACACTTGCATTGTTTTTGCGATAACAATCTCGTTTAGATTGTTTAACATTGCTTCTGTTATAGAAACCCTGTTGAGAAGCCCTAGATAATAGAATGTACATATGTGTTTTGAACAAAAATGTGACAAACCTTGTCATGTCAAATAAGAACAAATTAACAATTTGTTTAGATTCTGCAGAACACACTGGCATTTGTTGCTGCCAGTGTGTTCTGCAGAATACTTTCTTGTATTATATTTTTTGTTATAATTTCATATCACATGTTCACTGTTAATTTGATCATTTTTAAGGAGGTAGTTTGAAATACTTTTTCTAAGTGGCTTTAGTTTACCGGAAATACATTTCTCTCTAGGGTAGCTTTGCAGTCGTACACCATCATCTAGTCTGAAGTCATGTAAACATACTGAATAATCAGTTGTGTGGCAATATGTCTTTCACTATTGTTCTGGCTTTGAAGTCCCCATATTTAAGTCTGCAACACTCTGCTTGCCTCTGGTGTTTTGCCAAGAGGCAAAGCATCAATTTGCATTGCCTGGCGTGCACCTTGACATCTTTCACTAATTGAAACAAACTGCATACTTGCTGCACACGCACGGACATGCAAATGTGTCTGCAGTTTTTTGAGCAACAATTGTCTGTGCAACATGACGTGACACCATTAAAGCTGCGCATTTAAGTAAATCGCTGGGCAACGTTGTCCCAGATAACTTAATAAGTCCTCTTATCTCACAAAGTCTGTCGCCGAAATCAACACGTCTTGCTCTAATTCTGTGTAATGGGCCTCTTCTTCTGTTAATTCTAATACGGCCCTGAAGCAGCAACAGTGAAGTCAACTATGTGACTCGAAGGAGACCTTGGGGAGAGGGAGAGAGCAAAGTTGCAAATTAAATAGAAGGAAAGATGGGTGGGCATGTGTGGTCTTATATAAAGCACAGATGGTCCCAGAGAAGCATGTGACACAGAAATGGAGGGATATGGAGAGAAAAGGATCTGTCTGTTTGTCTTTCTGTCTGTGTAACTGACCAGGGGGCTCCTGGGAGCCAACACCACAGGGTACAGCACCTGGGTGGAGGCATGCAGACATCTAGGTCAGTCAAGGGAGAGAGGAGATGTCATGAAAAGCACACAGTTCAACTTTTGCCCAGAGGGTTTCAGCCAATATACAGAGTTTGATATTGCTCTGATTTTTTCATGATTTATTCTGTATAAGGATAATAAACAGTGGCTTCAAGATTTGGCCCAAAACCCTCTAATACATCTTCAAACTTAAATCTCTAGTGCGTAACTTTTTTCATATAATTGAATGTCGGTTATGTTCAAGCCATCGCCAAAGTAGTTGACGCAAAGGGGATTGAGCCTTTCAGCTCCACAAAAGTCTCTGTGTTTGTTAGTATGGCAGCGTTTTACTAACTGATTGTCGCCCCTCGACACTGCCACATTAGATCTAGAAGTGCTCATGAAATGTTTAAATTGTTGATATTACTGCTAAGGAAAAACCTGGATGTACAGCAGAAGGCATGCAAAATGCACCAAACCAATTTCCTCTTTCCAGAAACCTGATAATAATCTTACTGAAATAACCGATTTACCAAAATAAGTCGGGTGCCTGCATTGACTAGATTAATGATGGAATTATTATTTTAGTTGTAGCAATTAATCTGACAGTTTCTAAATGAATCAATAAATATGTTTATTTTGTCTGAAAAACCTCAGAAAATAGAGGTTGAATAATTTCCCACAGTCCAAGGCGAGGTAATCAAAAAGCTTGTTTTATTCGACCAACATAGCAACAAGAATGCTTGGCAGTTTTTGCTCAAATGTACAATGTGTAATATCAGACTAGTGGCATCAAGTGGTGAGATTGTATATTGTACTCCCTTGCTAATCCCTCCCTTTTCACAGAATTCACAGACGCTACGGTGGCCTTCAATGGCAAGAATCTAGTCACAAAAGTTTTATTTTCAAGCCATTATACACGTATTATAAGATACATATGATTCAAATATTATATTCCAAGTCGGTTCTGAAAGATGCACATACATTCTACCCACTACCTTTAACCTTTACCTTTGGCTTCCCCTCACTCCTTTTCGGACATAGACACTACATTTATTTTATAAATATTGTTTATTATGACACGTTATAATTACTGTTGTTTTTGTGTTATGTGTATTTGTATGATGTGTCATCCTTGCTTTTCTTATTTATTTATTTATTTTTTCGAAATAAAGACGAAAGGAATGAATGAAAGGTGGCGTCAGCGATTCTGGCAATTCTAGTACACACCAAAAGTTTTGTTGACTGGTATGTAAACAAAGGTGGCCCATCATAGCTAACAACATGCCAGTTTACAGAGCCTAGGCTTTTAATCCACACACATTACCATTTCTCTGTGACCGACTTGATGTGAAACTGTGGCAGTCATTCATTAAAACAATCTAACCTTAGCACCAGAGTATAGAACACCTCATCAGAGCCTTCATACGGCAGAATATGTTCTATTAAATACCAGTAACAGCAGTCAGGATTGGGTAAATCCAATAATATCCAGTCAAACTAGCAGCAGCTATATTACATGGTAAATATAGATAATCTCTGATGAATTATGAGGTTTAGTGAATATGGATATTTTAATGCCTAATATATCAGCTGAATGAGGTACACTGCTAGAATGCAGTGGATTGTTTATTTTTAATAAGAATACATACATAGAACATATCATATATTAATTGTATTATTATATGGATTTATATATTTTATTCACACATACAGTATTTGACACTGTTCGTCTTGACTACATCAGGTTGAGCCATTGCGATCCCTGGAGTTTTCTCTGTTTGCTTGTCACTTTGTGAACGTGTGTGTTGTGGTAGTGTGTGTGTGTGTGTGTGTGTGTGTGTGTGTGTGTGTGTGTGTGTGTGTGTGTGTGTGTGTGTCTCTTCTGAACACCTGGTTGCTGATGGGGAGGTCACTTGGACAAGATGTACACACACACACACAGCTGCACATAGTCCTTCCAAAGTCAACTTGTCCAGACGGAGACGCCGTAGTGTGCAACCCTCTGGCGTGGGGGGCTCATTGCTGGGGAGTTCAACTCAACTCAACACACACACACACACACACACACACACACGGCTGGGGCCAAGGCATCACTCTGAGCATGTCTTCACCAAGAGCCCACGTGTTAGTCTGTCCCATCTGCAGCCTTATAGAAAGGTCAAGGATGCTTGACAAAATTGCTCGTTGTTTTGCCCTCCTCCTGACACGCGAACACAGCCAGACTCTGGGACATACTACTGAGCTTTGGGGGAATATGACTGCTGTTTGTTTTTAATGTGGTTGTTGTTCGTTTACATGTGTTCTCTCTCTCTACTCTTGTTAGTCATGTTTGGCGCTGCCTCAAAGTTGAACTTACAGCTCCATGGGGGGCCCAAATGTGGAAGTTGTTTTATAGTTTTAATGGTTGTTTCTGTGGACATTTATTGCTGATGACAAAAATAATTTTTTTCATATGATAGATGTGGCACCAAATGTGTTCTTTTCAGTCCAACTGGATTAATTAAAATAAAATACATTTTAATGTCACTTTATTATGAGCAGTTGTGCTGACAAGGCCTGCAGTTGCGGTGGCGAGGTTGTCTTTAGACATGTACTTTATTATCTAATGACACTTGAAAGAATGTGTGTTTTTATAGCCATCATGACACCTTACTAGTTCATTACTTACATTTAAACAATTATTTTTATCACAGTTTTGTTATGCAAATTTGGCAATATCTAACTAATTATGTGTAAAATTTGCATCTTTTTAAAAACACAAACTATTTAGATATTGGATAAGGCCAAGGAGTTAAACTCTTTACTTCATTTTGAAAACTAAACAGTGTCTAAGGTTTTTACAGAACTGTTTTGGATACAGCATCTTTCATTTTATAAATTAGAAAAAAAAAACTTTTATAGTATACTAGGTCTTAAAAATGCATTTTTCTTCATGGTTTTGAGAACCAAATGTATCTTAAATCAGACAATGAACATCCTATCCTTCTGTAATAACCTAAACCAAAGTTTAATGAACAGTTTTCACATTTTTGTCAGTTTTCTTATTGAGAACTTTAGGCTGTTCATTCAACGAGCCTCTGACAACCAGGCTCTGCTGCTAAACACAGATAACATAGGCAATGGGAAATAATGAATTATGCATTTGTTTCATTATGGGGCCATGCGAACAACTGTTCTTAGGTTGACAAGACGCCATAAATTAATGTAAGCCTGAAGCAGAGGGCAGCGTATACATTTTCAGACATAAAGAATTCCACAAATAGAAACCCAGCTGTCACAATCAGTCATATCTTCAGACTTGACATTCTTTTTTACATCATAAAAAATCTTATTTTACTGTTTCCTACAAGTACC
The DNA here is from genome assembly GCF_949987685.1 of Ammodytes marinus. NCBI lineage: Eukaryota > Metazoa > Chordata > Actinopteri > Uranoscopiformes > Ammodytidae > Ammodytes > Ammodytes marinus. Next base: position 8,473,753 of record NC_137213.1, on the reverse strand, counting down.
TTTAGTTAAGGTGAGACACTGCTGGCAAAACAATTTGAGATCTCTGGCTTTTTTGATTCCATAACATGCCTTCTTTCTTACTAGTATAAATAAAAGGTCCACAATGTACACTTAAAATCCATTTTTTAAGACCTGTTCATAGTCGATTTGATTTAGAAAATGAAAAAAAGGCTGTATCCATCTGTTCTGTAAAAACTTTGGGCTCTTATGTCGTAATAATAAAAATAATTCGATTTTAACTCTGGCTTTATCTGACATCTAGATTGTTGCTTTTTACAGAGACGCAAATGTGCGCATAATTAGTTAGAATATTGCCAAATTTGCATATTCAAACATTTCTGATTTTATTTATTTTTTTAATTGATTTTATTTTTTTTATTTAAATAATCAACAGGCAGATTATCATATCTAGAAGTTAACCATTTGGCCCTTATCGTCTGCAGTGTCTCGCCCGTAACTTTAATCATATTTGCAAATTGCAAGAAACCTAAATACATTTGCGTTACAGGGAAAGTAAAATGAGCGGTATTTAATTTCATGCAAGAGCACCAGTGTCTTTTTATGCATCCACAAAAACACAGGCAGGCAGGCAGGCAGGCAGGCAGGCAGGCGAATGGACGGACACAGCTGAGGTTATGGAGGAGGTCAGGAGAGAGAGAGGGACCATCTGATGCCAGCAGATGGAGGGAGGAGAGGAGAAGAGAGGAGAAGCTGGGAAATCAGGACGACAAGACCAAATGCTTATGGGCTGTTCTTAAGGCGCTGATTTCACTTTAAATCCTCTCTGCTCCAGCGCGCTCACCTTATGCCCGGCTCAGCCATACAGAAGACACTATGTTATGGAAAATATCCTGAAATTTGTGACCGTGGCTTATGAATAATTCACCTCCGTATGCACCCCAAATATTGCGTGACACTGATGGAAATAATACTCCTAGAATGTGTCTTGGCAGAATAGGAAAAAAATAAAATGCCTTTCAGTATGTTCCTCTATCTATTTGAGATTTCCGATTCAAATGTGTATTTTTAATTGTCGTTGCAGCACTATCCACCTGAAGTCACTCACCTGCCTTGTCTCTTTCTCTTGTATTTTGTCATCTAGAACGGAGCGGTTCCGGGCGAGCCAGCGAAGCAGGATGAAAACTCCAAGAGAGGGAACTGGGGCAACCAGATTGAGTTTGTCCTCACCAGTGTGGGCTACGCCGTGGGCCTGGGTAACGTCTGGAGGTTCCCATACCTCTGCTACAGAAATGGAGGAGGTAATGCAATCTTAAATTCATTTCCATTGTTTTTTTATTAGATTTTCATTGATTTTTAACTCACATACATATTATACAGTACAAACCAACAACAACATGGGACTGACCTAACAAACCACAAACAAAACCCACAGGACTGGCAGAATAATATTACATTATAGTAATGACTTACACTTTCCGTGGCAACAACTAAAACATTATTTTCAATGATTTATTAGTGCAGGCCAATGGCTCAGTTGAAACTACGCGGAATTTTGATACATACTTGCCTAGAGCAGGAAGTGATGAGAAGAGTGGATTGTTACATTGAATTCTAAAAGATTTACAATGGTTGGGTAGTGAATGTATGATGTCATTTGAGCAGCTATAGACCTGTAGAATATCTGTAAGTGAATATGACGCTCAATGAGGCGACGCAGACAATCAAATATAATGTTTTGTTGCACTGGTGGACATGGCCATAAAAAAAAAGTTTCAAAATATTCGATATATTAAGGTTGCTCAAATTCGATAGACCACATCCAGATGCCAAAATACGGTGTATTAAATTCAGATGTAACATCCGAGAACCCAAGGAAAAGATTATAGATCAAGTCAAACCAACCATAGAATAATAGATACTTCATTGGCCACTGCTGTACGTTATCGTCATGTGTCTATATACTGTTCTGTGCTTGATTTGACTTGATGTTACTTATTTTTATTCATACAATAAATGAATCAGTGTGTTTTGTGAGTAATGCTGGGCTTACACTACACAACTTTTCACGCGATTTGACAGTCGCAGACAATCTTCCAATGTCGGACTGAAATCACAGAAGTCGTGCTGGAGTTGTGGCGCGTGCCCGTAATCTTAGTCGTTTGGTGTAAACTGGTCATCCGACCCGATTTCAGCCAATCTTCTTCCCGTCTTGAGGTTCCGACATTATCAAACAGATTTGATATTATCGTTAGTCTTAAGGGGTTCGCTCAAGCGAAATGACGTAAACACTGTCACACTCTCGCATGCACTAAGCACGACGCAGGAGGAGCGGCATTAGTCGCAAGCTGTGTCCAACTGTGAGGCACTTATTTCGGACACTTTTTCCTAGCAGCCTCGGCTGGAGAACCAGGCTGACAGCCGCGCAACCTTAACACTTTACTGTCAAATTTAGGGTTAGGAGTTAAAGTTATTGGGGAACTAGATCAGCAAATAAAGCTGGTCAAAAAACTAAAGGAAGTCCCCCGCTCGGAATATTGAATTAACTTTTTTTTTATTAAATAATCACAATCGCGTGTGCGGAAATAATATTAATCTCAAAAGTTGTAATCTTGCAATATGAGACCCCCTGTCTTTTCTGACTGAAAACTACTGACTAGTTGTCTTCAGGTGTGAGTTGATTGTCTTTTAGATGTAAGAGGGTTTCAGTCTTCAGTCTTTTCAAAGTCCTCTAGTGTAAGCCCAGCATTAGATGAATTCATATAGTATATAAGAGCCACATTTGACTGTTCATTCATATGAACCTTATTCACCTCTTCTCAGTTTAAGTCATTAAACAGGCCTGACCTAGAAACCATATCCCACATTAGTTGATCACTTCACGTCTGCCTGATTTGAACATTGGAGTTGAATCGATGCAGCTGTCTTCACCAGCCACTTCACGTGCACAACAAATCCTAAAGCATCTTTTGTCAACATCTCTTTCAGCTCTGCGTAGCTACATAATTGTTTACTGGGGTGTGGAGTGCTGACTAAAGTGCACTGAAAAGATCCAGCTGCTGCTTACTGCGTCTTGCTGACGTGCTTTAGCTACATAGGCACTGTGTTAAAGGCATACGCACAAAACAAACTATATTCTGTCTGTTAGTTCGTTTTTTTGTAGTCTTTTCTGCCCTTTTGTGGAATGCATCCTGAACACTCTGTATGTACTCACTCAGAAAAGTACAGTGAAAAGATAGTTTGGTCATGGTCCCGTAACTCAGTGGCTCAGACCTTTCTTTGGGTTCATATGTTTACGCTGCAAATATTTGATTTTGTGTTACCCATGTATAAGACATTCTAGAATTCCCGTACATGGGCCCCCCAATATACTGTATATATATGTAGGTCATCCGTTGGCTCACACATAGCTGCAAATAGTGCTGAGTGGACAGGAGAGCTGAGCTTTACCAGCCATTCAAACAGAACGATAAGGTTTTGGTAGTGTGTAGTATGTCAGCTGGTCGTATCGATTTAGTTCGCATGTAAACCCTCATACTGAGGTACACACACACACACACACACACACACACACACACACACACACACACACACACACACACACACACAAACACACACACAGAAAAGGTTCTCTAGAGATGACTGTCTGGACAGACTCAGCTGCACATGCATTGCCATATGTGCTCACTCAGGGGAGGTTACAATAACACATTAGGTTAATGGTTTTTTTTTATTTATTTTGTGTGTTTTCTTTCTTTTTGCAGATTGCCATACCCGTCATTTTTTATATATTGATTCAGATCCCATGACGCAGTAGTTTACGTTAATGTCAGGACACACTCGTCGTTACACAAACATGTAACACGTGCACCAATGTTTTCAATGATAACATGTGGTGTGTTTGTCTTGCTTACATCATGTTTGACACATGTATCTTGCAGTTAAAGATCATATATGTTTCCTAGTTGTAGCCAAGTATGTCAGCCAACACAATGCACTGTCAATTCTTTACAATGCGTAAATTACATGTCAGCTTTCTTTTGTCTGTTGGTGCCTACGAACCAGGTGCCTTGTCAGACAACAGCGTATACTGTGTATCACCTTGCCAGGCTTCTCTGTTGTAGTCTGGAGAAACACAATAGTGTCCTCAAACCAACATTAATGAATCCACAAACTGGACACCTCTTACAATACAATATTCTTTCCTTCGGACACTTCTGTTTAGACCCCTATTAGTCCTCGTGTCTTTCACATACAACTCCCAGTCTTCATAGAAGGCAGACAAAGACAGACAGTGACTGTTAATCTCTGCCCTCCAGGTGCCTTCATGTTACCATACTTCATCATGCTGGTGTTCTGCGGCATTCCTCTCTTCTTCCTGGAGCTGTCCTTCGGTCAGTTTGCCAGCCAGGGCTGTCTGGGAGTGTGGAAGATCAGCCCCATGTTCAAAGGTTAGTGGCAATGTGTTTCTGTACTTGCATACATCACACAAACAGACATTTTGAGGCATCTTATTTTAGATTTTGAGTTATGGTTGTAGTTTATTGGGACTGGGTATTCGCACAAACATCACAATAGGATACGTATCCCGATCATAATGCATTGGGATAAGATGAATATTGCGATATTCCATATACAAAAAAAGGTTGCTGTGTACGATAAGTACATCACATTGATTTATATGGTTCATTCAGCTGAAAAATGTATTGAAAGCAATTTAATTAATAAATACTTTGATTCAGATTTAAAAACAACTGCACATTGAGGCAATTAACATGATGTGCCATCCACAGGAGCCGAGGTTGTAGTTCACAACCCGTTTAAAACTGGGCTGATACACTACAGATATCGTGAAAATTAAATATCACAATATAGTGCCGAATCGATTTTTAAGCACAGCCCTAGTGCATATGAGTTTGTGTAGGGTGTACACAAAGGTTCTAGTGATATCTATCCCGACTGCCTAAGATAGATAAGTAATATGCCTCGCTATCAAGTTCTAAAGTTCTCCCTCTGTCTTCCTCCCTTCCAGGCGTGGGCTATGGCATGATGGTGGTGTCTACCTACATTGGGATCTATTACAACGTGGTCATCTGCCTGGCCTTCTACTACTTCTTCCAGTCCATGACCAGTCTGCTGCCCTGGACCTACTGCAACAACCCCTGGAACACGGCGGACTGCAGCGGGGCGCTCAACGCCAGCCTGGCCAACGTCACCACCAGCCTGGTGAACGGGGTGGCCGAGGTGGTCAACCGCACCAAGAGGACCAGCCCCAGCGAGGAGTACTGGAAGTAAGTCTATGGGGGTGTATCCATAAGCTCTTAAAGACCTACTTCACCGGTGTATTGAAATCTGAAATCCTATGTAGTATAAATGTGCAAAAAAAAAATGAAATCGGTTCATCCTAGCCTGAGGAAAGAGAGAAAGAGTGTTTTATGGTCTCGCTGTCTAACCCCACATTTTTACCAGTGTGACATCACACTAGTAAAAATGTAGGGTTAGGATTAACAGGACAGCTGGGCCAAGGGAAGACTGAGGAAAGACTGAGGGAAGAAAACCCTCATTCATTATATTACAATAGCGATTGTATAATGATAAAACAGTGGTTCAGAACAATCGCAGTTGTGCAGGATGCTTCCGAGTATGGGGATGTTTGACAGCACTTTGTTTTGTCTGCTCCGCTCAAGTTACGTAAGTAAACTTTTTTAACTCTTTCCAACTGGACACACAGGTCGAAATATGACTTGCACCTGTTCGATAAGCATGAGCGCGACATGCTCTCGTGTTTGCGGACAGCGCTCAAATATTTGGACTAGATTTGACCTGGGAGTGCAGCAGCTTTCGGACAGCGTCATCAGCGGTGACATGCAGGAAGTTTCCCATATTAGCACAGATCGACAACTTTGCCATTTGATTACTGAAATTAAACAAATTCTCTTTATAACTGAACATTGATAATTGACGAAATATGTAAATTATGACACTGACAATTGACAACCTTTTGACGACATTTTTATTTATATATATATAGGCTATATATAGTATGGAAGAATAACATTTTTTTTTTTTTTTTAAATTGACCAGTGCTTGAAAATAAAAACGTGTACCATGATTGCCTCATGCTGCCCTGTCTTACTGCACCTAGCCCCCCCCCCAAAAAAAAACTTTGTGTCATGTGTGAGCCACTGGGCATGAAAAAACTCAGAAGGTACAATCCAAAGTACAAATCAAAGGTCAGGACATAACCAGAATCATGACACTGCTCTTTCCGAGGGCCACAGTAAGGTTGTTGCTTTGTCAGTGGATGATGGGCACAAGCAGATCCTCTCCTCATATTTCAAAGTAAATAACACACTATTACATTTTTTGATTGTATGGCTATGTTAAAAAAAAAAAATCCAGAACAGTTTACACAAGTTAAGAGGGATGTTTGCTTGGCTAATCCTGGCTAACAGCTAAGTATTTGAGACAGACTGTAGATCCATTTACATTGGCAGGCTTACATAACTGTTAGAACATATTTCAGTCCAATAGGCATTTTTACCATTGAAAACATCAAATCTCAGATGCTTATAAAACCCCCTGGTTCAATGGCAATTAGCCACATTGTCGAGGCAGGTATGATTCATCCACATTTCTCTCTTTATACTGACAATATTGTAATCATTTGAAGAGAAATGCTGTCGGGGCAGGTGAGGAAACGATGTACGTGAAGATATTAACAATTATCCCCAGTGTTGTACATAATGACGGCCATTTAGTATAATTGACACCTTTTCAGTGGGATTTCAGCGCAGACAATTGTGAATCTAGCTTTGTTACATTTTGTCCTTCTCCGGATGGCATTTTCAGAGCTTTAATCAAGCCACATATTAATATACATTGCCTCTACCTCTATATCCCTGTGAGTAATGGAGAAATACATGGCCAAATTACTAACACTACAAAGAAGAGCATTTGCCCTTTGGATGTATGTGGCCGCGCATGAAAATTGCATTGGCCTCGAACAATTACAACAAAATGACAAGATCATGGTTCAGAGGGACTGCTTAAAAGTAGTGTGTGTTTAGCTAAACGTTGTACAATTGTAAAGTGAAACTGATTTGTGCTTTGAAATGTCTCCGTCTCTTCCTCAGACACTATGTGTTGAACATCTCTGACGGTATCGGCAACTTTGGAGAGGTCCGTCTCCCCATCCTCGGCTGCCTGGCTATTTCCTGGTTCGTCGTCTTCCTCTGTCTCATCAGGGGCGTTAAATCTTCTGGAAAGGTCAGCCTCACCCTCTCTCTATATATCTCTCTCTCGTACACACACACACACACACACACACACACAGGCACACACAAGCTTTATTATAAAAAAATCAATAAATTACGCAAAATCAGATTAATCTAATTTTTAATCAAAGAAGACGCTCAATGTGCATGCCCACAATGCTCTTCTATGGTGTTTGACGTGACACATTATCGCCACCTACTGGCCTGGCGTGATAATGTCAGTGCTTTGCTTTTACCCTGTTTGATTGTAATGCACACTGACTGAATCTATGTCAACTGCAGGGGTTCCTACTGATGATTAGAGACTTTCAGAGGGCAGCCTTATAACAGACATAATACTAGTGTAACTCGCTAACTGGCGTCAACTGATTTCACCACCACCGCCTAATTGTGTGTGTGTGTGTGTGTGTTTTTGTGTGTGTCTGTCTGTCTGTGTGTCTGTGCAGGTTGTGTACTTCACAGCCACATTCCCCTACCTGGTTTTGACCATCCTGTTCATCCGCGGCATCACTCTGGACGGAGCCATCAACGGCATCAAATACTACCTGACTCCACAGTGGGAGAAGGTCCTCGACGCAAAGGTATTCACTCACTCACACACACACACACACACACACACAGGCCCAATGATTGATACTCTGGAAAAATAGAAATGTGTTTATTTTTCCTTCGATTTCCTCCTTCTGACTGCATGTGGGACTTGTTTTTTTTGCAGGTGTGGGGGGATGCGGCCTCACAGATCTTCTACTCCCTGGGCTGTGCCTGGGGAGGTCTCATTACAATGGCTTCCTACAATAAGTTCCACAACAACTGCTTCAGGTTGGTCCCACACGCTACGGACAAACACACAACACTTTAAAGATTTTGTTCAGCATTTGGGAAGATACGCATGTAATTAGATGAAAAGGTTGATGAAAAATAAATAAATAAATAAATTTAAAAAAATAAATAAAATTAGCCGGCTCATAACCCCCCAATAAAAACCACAACCAGTCATTTGTACACCTTTATGGATTATATAAATCAAAACTGTTAAATTAAACATGTTAATTATTGAGCTTTGGAGGTGCCTTTGTTTTTATCTTTTTCACAGCAAGCTAGCTTTATCCCCCTGATTCATGTATTTACTGCATGCTAAGTTAAAGGCCTACTTCACCAGTTGGAATATGAAGGTGTATTGAACTCGGAGATCCTATGAAGTATAAATGTGCAAAAAAAATTGAAATCGGATCATCCTAGCCTGAGAAAAGGCAGAAAAGGCTAGGATTATCCGATTTAAAAACAAACTGCACATTTATACTTCATAGGATCTCCGAGTTCAATACACCTTCATATTCCAACCGGTGAAGTAGGCCTTTAAGCTAATGGGCTGCTCGCTCATATCTTAACATATCTTACTTTCAAAAGCATGTTTTCTATAACAATGTCAAACTATTTATTTAATACATCACTAGTACAACACGGGGAAAAAAGTCAGGTACAGTTTTCCTAATCATAGCCTTCAGATTGTGCAAACACCAGTGTTAATTTCATTGACTAAGACTATGACGAAAGATATTCGTCAATGAACCTTTTTCACGGACGTAAACTAAATAAAAACTAAATAAAAAGGCAGATATGATGACGAAGACTGAGACGAATATAACTGACACTATAGTCTACGAATAGGAACGAGACAAAACTGTTAGGGCGGGACGAATGGAGAAGAGATCCAATCAGAACTACTCTTTTTGTGGGACAAGTTGGGAAGAAATCCAGTCAGTGCAAAGCAGCGAATGCAACCCTGTGTGGGTGAAAATCAACGGGAGACCGCGCCAGTGTGAGCGGGTGGATTGAGCCGCTGTGCAGAAACACTCTGCGGTTTGATGGACAAAAATGATAGTCAGGGATATCCTGCCCGTTAACGTTGTCTAGGGGAACGGCTAAGTTCCGCGTTATGTTTGTAGTAGGCTATGTTTCGAGCTTGAGCCATGTCCCCAAACTGACTGCAAAACTATATAGGAAATGAACTGTGAAATTGCCGCCTCCCTCAGTTAGTTTCTGTTTTCACCCGAGTAAGTTACAATCAACTCCGACGCATGGACAGCGTTCAATTAAAACCTCTCATTTTATTATCAAAAAGGCTTTGATGCAAAATAAGTCCGAACACACACAGCGGCAGCAGGGTTGCTTAAAGGAAAGCGCAGTTGCTCAGTTTTATCAGCACCTCAACTGCGTGCTGCTGCTGCCCAGGGGCGGCCTTAACGATCTCGGGGCCCGTTTCAAGACTTTTTTAAAATATTTTCTTTATTTTCTTCTTCACTTTAGATTTGTGTCTGTATTGCATATTCAAAACTTAATACCATTCAATGAAGAAAGAAACACTTAGTCGACTAAGTCCGCTGTACATTTAGTCAACTAAAATCATCTTATATTTAGTTGAATAAGACTAGACTAAGACTAAAATATTTCAGATGACTAGAATAGGACTAAGACTAAATGGTGTGATATTCAAAAGACTAAGACTAAGACTAAATCAGAATTTGCTGCCAAAATTAACACTGGCAAACACAGCTCTTTTTGTCAAACAAGAAAATACAAAATGAACATTTTGGCTTTGCCACAAACAAAGACGGCTTGATGACACACGTTTGAATTTATGCAGTAGGATTTTCCAAAGCTTAAACAAAACGTTTAAACGTTTCACTGTTATCCTTCAAATGCAGTAACAGCAATACAACTACATAAAGTGGAGGAGGAGGAAGAGACGGATGTGAAATGGGGCAGAGAGGGGAGTGACATGCAGAGAATGACCGCGGGCGGGAATCGAACCCGGGTCTGCTGCTGGGCCTGGCCCGGGGGGGGGACGCCCCCAACTGAGCTAAGGGCGCCCCGTGTTTTACAGTATTCTAACACTACCTGGTACTAGAGCTTGTCTGCTTCTTTAAAGTCAAAACTTCTCCACCAATTTAAAAATCTGCAGAAAGATACTAGGCCAACCACTTACAAAATCAATCATCATACCTTAGAAACATGGTAAAGATGGCCAACAACATTTCTTCTGACCCACACCACGTTCTGAACACAGAGAACAATGTGTTAGCCTCAAACCGGAGATATAGGGTTCCACAATTTTAATGAGGTTTAATTTAATTCTTCAACTTAATACAGCGCTTAATCCCAGATAGAATGCACTCTAATGGGCCTTAAATGTTGTCTTCTGTTGGTGAATGTATGGAGGCTATTTTTGAGTTCTGTCTTGATGACAAATTTCAGACTTTCTCTGTCAACAAAATTGTATTGTATAGTTAAAATCCAAGAGGCTGGGCAAAGGGAAAGAGGCTAAGAGGAGAGGTGAATTGGAAGGAGCAGAACGGGAGTTAGTTGACACTTGAGTGCACCACTTTCTCCTGGTTTCTCCAGGGGAAGAGACCACCAGCGATTTGGTAGAGGAGAGGTTGTTTGAGGGTTGTGTAGGCTGTGTGAAATAGTCGAGAGGCGACTTCAAGGCTAAAAAAAAAAAAAGAGAAAGTGAGATTACGGTAGAACAGAGATAATGCTTTTCAGACCTGTGTGAAGAGTTGGCCGGTTGCACTGCGCTTGAATGGCATGGGAGCGAGGACGGGGGAAGGTTAAGATGGAGGGAAAACCGAGGGACGAGGGAAGAGATTAGGGGAGGAAAAAAAGATGTCACTCAACTCTCCTGAGCCTGTCCCTCCACTGCATGCTGACAAGGCCACGGATGGGGACGGAGACATAGCTTGTTCCTCTGCCAGCAGGTGGAGGTTGTTGCTATCTGTACACACAGCTGTATGGACGGAGGGATGGCCCTAATCAGCTTGTGTTCTAACAGCTCTGTCCATTGGGAAGTGGCTCTATGCACTCCTGTAACACTACAACTTGGTGCACATGCAGAAGTGAAGTGCAGAGTGAATCGCAGGAGGGAGGGGGGGGGGGGGGGGGGGATTGATTGGTGGTTTGGTGGAGGTGCTGAGAAATTCACTGGCATCAAAGTCAACAGAGACAATCCTTTCTGTGATAACTTACTTGCAGGAACTGTGAGGAAAAAAGAGCACTGTGCGACCACACCATGGACTTTTTTTGGTTGTATCAAAACAAAGTCCATGTCGGTGGGGTTCTTCTCTGTGCATCTTCCAGCAGTGTGCAGCCGAAACAAGTGCATACAGAAAGAGAGAAAACGGAAGGAGAGCAAACTTAGACAGAAGAAAGGGATGCACACTGATTAGCAGCCTTTAATTAATAGTGCAATCAGGCTCAATCATTCAGCACCAATTAAGGTGAGACACTGCAGGTGTATAGGGAACGTTTTAAATTTATGGAGTGTCATGAAACATAAAAAAAAAATGTATTACAATTTTTTCAGTAATGCCCCTTATTTTGGCAGATTTTATTACATTTTAATGGATTGGCTGACAGTGGTGACAAAAAGTGTCCCACCACTTTGAAACCATATAAAACAGGAATGTGTTGAAGAAAAACAGTTTTTATTGATATGAGAGATTATTTAGTGTTACTTATGTTGAAAAAAGCACTTTTTAATCATTAAAGTACATTTTTAATAGATTTTATTGCATATGAAAGATTGTAACCTTCTCTGAGGACACACTGTTTTGGACGTCGTGAGAAGATAAAAAGTGTCATATATTTGACATAATAATGCTAAAATTTAATTTAACGGGATAATTGTGCTCCAGACATTTTATTCCCTAATAAAATCTACAATTTTAAATATATACATTTTTAAAGATAACAGCAGTTACATATGGAAGACGGCCTTTTGTCCCGGTTCTCAAGAATCACTGATATTTGAAAACTAAAAAGCTAGATGTTGGATAGAGCTTGAGTTAAAAATTGTATTTCATTTTCTACAACATATTACTGTCCAAGGTTTTTACACAACAGATTTTGGAATGTCCCCAATGTTTTTAAAGAGGACCTATTATACTACTTTTCTGGTCTTAATTTCTTGTTTTACGCTGCTATAGAGCAACCTGACACGAATCACATCACAAAAAACTATGTAGATTTTCGGGAAGCTCTTTCTCTTATTTTGGCGATCCAGCACGTCCTGTCAACACTTGAGTGTGTGTGCTTCGGCAATCTCCGCTCCCTCCGCCTGTGCATCGGCCATCTCCGCTACCCCCCCCCCCCCCCCCTCCTGCAAACCCCACTCCGTTGTGATTGGTTACCTTCCTTCCGGAACACTTTCAGTGGCGGGAAGCGCGAGCATGGACCTATAAGGGCGCGAGGCAGACGCGAGGCAGACGCGAACAGGGAAGTGACAGCATTACCATACATGGAAACATCCGCGTGGTGACTTCACAAAGTTACATGCGACGTCACAAAGTTACAAAGGGTAGACCGCTTTGAACACGTGACTTCTCGACTGGCTAGAATAGTGTTTAGTGCTCTGCACAGACACTCCAGACGGTCAGCAGGGAATACGTCGAAATGCATGTAAGTCATTATTTGATAATTTAGTATGGTTAAGCATGACTATGAATCATCATAACAACGTTTATAGGTCATAAAAGTCAAAAAGCATCATAGGTCCTCTTTAAGAATAAAATAAATCATGAATCGGGTTCGGACAGATGTCACTTTTCTTTGGTAAAATCAGCGTTATTTATCACAAAGAGAGAATTGACAGTTTGAAATGTCAGCCAAAAGTCAGTCACGTATACTGTATAACCACAGCTTCATGAATGAGATTGTAGCTTAAATGTTTAGAATATTAATTTGATTTGATTGACTCAAGTTTGAGCATATGCCTTGTAATGCCTAACGCCTTTGCTCTTCTGTTTCCTACACACAGAGACAGCATCATCATCAGCATAACCAACTGTGCCACCAGCGTCTACGCCGGCTTTGTCATCTTCTCCATCCTGGGCTTCATGGCTCACAACCTGAACGTCCCCGTGTCGGAGGTGGCCGACCACGGCCCGGGCCTGGCCTTTGTGGCTTACCCAGAAGCCCTCACTCTGCTCCCCATCTCACCGCTGTGGTCGCTGCTCTTCTTCTTCATGCTCATCCTTCTGGGACTGGGGACTCAGGTGAGGCTGGTGGGGAGACTCAGAATCTGATCCTGGAGCAGTTTGGCCTGCACTGTTCTCTATTAGGGGACATGTTCCATGATGGGGTGATTTAAAAGGTGCAGTCAGTGATTCTGGAGAACTCTTGTTGTCAAAACCACTTTTTGTCAAAATCAGTGAATATCTCCTCGCGATTTGCTACCTGTCCGTACTGTGTGTGCGCAGGAAAAAAGTTAATACACAGCCTAGGCTCTGTAAACAGGCATGTTGTTAGCTATGGTGGGCCTCCTTTGTTTAAAAAGGCCTGCCAGTTTACAGAGCCTAGGCTGTGTATTAACACCAGTTTTTTTTCTGCGCACAAACAGTATGTAAAGGTAGCGGATCGTGAGGAAATATTTACTGATATTGACTGTCTCCAATCATCTGTTGAATGTGTTTGTCAGCGATTTCGCAGAATGCTTGTTATCAAAATAACTTTTTGTCACAGTTTACGATATGCTACCTGTCCATCCTGTGTGTCATTACACCTTTAAGATTCTTCTAGAACTGTGGTTCATCTGTTCTCATTGGGCGGCTGTGGCGAAGTGGGTAGGGGCGGTCGACCCTCAACTCCAGGGTCGGTGGTTCGATCCCCCATCCCCCCGCCACATGTCGAAGTGTCCCTGAGCAAGACACTGAACCCTAACTGCCCCCGATAGTTAGCCTGCTATCGGTGTGTGTGTGTGTGTGTGTGTGCGTGTGAATGTATAAATAACATGTTAAAAAATAAGAAGACTCACTGAACTGAATCCATAAACCCTTTTCATCCCCGTCCTTGTAGTTCTGTCTGCTGGAGACCCTGGTGACGGCCATCGTGGATGAGATCGGTACAGACTGGATCATAAGGAACAAGACTGTGGTCACACTGTCGGTGGCCATAGTTGGATTCTTAGCGGGAGTGCCGCTGACGACACAGGTAATGACCAAACACACGTGCCTGATCATGTCTTTTTGAATTTGACTGTCGCTTTATCTCGTGGAGATGTGGTTTGACGCTTCTTTTTTTTCATGCGCAGGCTGGAATCTATTGGCTGCTTCTGATGGACAACTATGCTGCTAGTTTCTCGTTGGTCATCATCTCTTGCATCATGTGCATCTGTGTTATGTATGTTTACGGTAAGGAGATCATTTAGAGTATTTTAAACTGTATAAACTGTATATATGTGCAAATTACACATTACCGTTACTCTGAAAGCACATTCACTGTATGGCTTGCAAATGTTGTGTTCCTTTGTGGTTTGGTGTTCTACCTTTGTCCGAATGTAGAGTAGACATAATGATTCCACAGAGAAAGATCTCCAGGTAATAGAGTCTGAAAGTCACCTCAATATCATCGTTGAATGTCAGTCTGTCCGAGTCGAGCTGGAATGAAATTACAGCTGTAGACCCGTGCACGGGAGAAGTACGGTCATTGAAAGAGAGCAGAAACTCTTCTTGGTACTTGAGTTTTGCAATTATTCCTTTTTTTTTTTTACAATCATTATTTTTCTAGCATATTTGACTCAAAATAATTTGAGCTTCCTTGAAAACCCACCACTATACACCAACATTAAAACAATCACAATAAGGATGGCGTGCTGAATAGGCCAGTGCACAATGCTGCCTCTGAGGCCTGTTTTCAGTGTGTGCTGCAAGACCAGAAAACTATTTTTACTACTTTTTTCTTCCCTTTCCTTGCATGAGCTGCACAGCTGTACCGCCTATGGGCTGGAGTAATCGCTTATTTTGGTTCCCTTCCCAACTTTTGACTGTAAACGCAAATTATTGTGTGCGGTGCCATACCAAACCAAACTGCACTGCTCAGTAGATACACAGGCACAGGATAGTCATGGGCACACGTTTTGGCAGTTCACCCATCTTTATACAGGATTCATTCAAACGAATCAAGCTGTCATTACCTAGTGTTTATTTAAAGGCAATAATGTGAATAAGAGGCATTTTTTTCACCTTTGTTATACTACAATTATTGCCTCAGTTTCTCTCAAAATGGGCAAGTTGGTGACAGTCTTATACTGGCGCTAAAAGATAAATGAATGCCAGAGTGGTTCCTTAATGGTATTCATTACGAGGGTTAAGGGTTAGCAAATGGGGATACACTTTCTGCTGAACCTTCAAAGCAGCAGGATGCTACAGGCTGCAGGCTGATCTACTGACAGTCTTGTGAAGGGGAAGCCCGCCAGTCAGATTAAGTCACCACTAACCCTGAGCCCATGGTGGAAAATAAAACGGTAGTGGAGATAAGTGGGCTGATATTACCTCGACTCAACTCCCAAGTCTGTCAACCAATTTTATTTAATTTTATTTTTTAAATATTCATTAGAATATGTAATTGGGAAACTCCTTTGGTTTATGTATTTGGGCCAAGGTACTAACTCAAGGTTTCCCCAAACTTCATTGCACACAGGAACGTCAGTTTTGCACAAATTTTAATCATTTTTATAATTAGCCAGATAAACTAGTAGAAATAGACAAGGAAACTATAAAGGAAACCGGATACATTCAGTTACAACAGCCACAAAATCAGTCTTGGAATGCTTCAGTTTCACAGACTGACGATATGAAACTACCCTCACTTAATTGTATGTGAATATACTGTATGCGTGTGTGTTGAAAATGTAAAATATTAGCAATCACAAACTTTTCCTTTATAACTTTTATTTTTCATTTTTCTCATTTCAGGTCACAAGAACTACTTTAGAGATGTGGAGATGATGCTTGGCTTCCCTCCTCCTCTCTTCTTCAAAGTCTGCTGGAGATTCGTCTCCCCTGTCATTATCTCTGTAAGTCAACACACACACACACACACACACACACACACACACACACAGACACACACACACACACACACACACACACACACACACACACATACACATATACTGTAGGCACATTCACTGGTCTAGGACCACAGTCAAAATGACTGAACCTGCAATCCAAACGTAACTTCTGTTAAATCCACATGAAACTTTGACGCGGTTAAGATTTGATTGGAGAACACAGTGACCCCAATGACCTGGAGTGTAATCTTCTAATCTTCCTTGTGTTGCTGACACATTGTCGGTGCCTCTGGCCTACATTTGAGCTGCCGTCAACACAAATCTGCTTCGTTACCGTTGGTGTTGTTTTCCAATATAAACCTCAAAGCAAATCTTTCTGAGTGAGAAACGGACACATGCAGCCACTATCAATGGTATTTTCCAAAGCAGGCAGCAGCATTAGCGGCCACTAAGCTGCTGGGCCAAGCAATAAATTGTTGCGGATTAGTGGTCAGATTTCTGGCACTTTTGTTCTCTCTTTCATTTCATTACACAGATCAATGCCCTGCTGTATAGGGTCTTTTGCTGGAACTGTGACTAAACTGTTGGGAAACAACATTATAATTAAAACTAATATGTGTGGTGATGGTGTCTGCAGTGATTCCAACTATACTGAGGTGAAACTTTTTGTACAGCAATTACAATCTTTCGGATATACTTGGATTTTGAAGAAATATTAGTATGTCGTCTGCATAAAGACCGATCGTGTGTTATGCTATTGGTACTGATGCCAGTGATGTTTGCTGTTTTTGGCGTATTGCAGCTGCTAATGGTTTTGCTAATGTTTTTTTTAAACACTCATATAGTTCATCCTGGTCTTCACGGTGATCCAATACAAGCCCATCACCTACAATGACTACGTGTATCCCGGCTGGTCCCTGGGTGTTGGCTTCGCGATGGCTATGTCCTCAGTGGTGTGCATACCCATCTATGCCCTCTACAAGATCTCAAGGTCCCCAGGAGCCACCTTCAGAGAGGTATAACAAACTACCATTCATCATTGATTTACTTATTTAGTTATTTTATCATCTTAAGGTCTATATCAGGGGTGTCCAAACTTTTTTCACTGAGGGCCACATACAGAAAAATCTACGAAGGGCCGGGCCACTTTGCAAAAATAACACATTTATCAGGACATGTAGCTGCTCTGATGTTTAGTTTCATAGTGTCTTCGTAAATTGTAATCCTTCTTCACGGCAACACTTTCCTTGCACATTAAACAGACACATTTCCCCTCTTGTTTATATGCCAATGATACACCCAGTGTTTTCTGCCTTTGCGTCCAATGTCCAGCAGGGTGAAAATAGTATCCAGCTGAGCAAGGGCGTAGCCGACGCGGGGGACACGGGGGACGTGTCCCCCGCACTTTTCGTGTCTGTGCCCTCTGTCCCCCGCACTTTCTACAACCACTTAATTCATTTGTTATATGTCGTAACACATTTTTCCGAACTGTCCTTAAACGCACCATGAGAAGCCGGCATCAGCCTGTAGCTTTCATCAAGTGAAGTATGTTCAGTGTGTGGTGTTAATGTATAACTTGCTAATAGTTGTGCCAAAACGTTCTAATAAACCCTTTTCAGTTGGAGCCAGTGCCAGTGCCTCAACTATCCAATCTGTTGTGTTGTTAGTCTTCCAGTGTTTCCCCCACGCAGCAGCGGCGCGCCACCGCTGCTATATTTTCTCCGCCGCTGCTATTAAAATCCTCCTCCTCCTCATTATTCTACTTTTTTTTTCTTTTTTTTTTTTGGTACGTAGCTCATTTTAGAAACGGGGCAATGCCTAACATAAACGCTGTCCATGCGTCGAAGGTGAATGTAACTTACTCGGCGGAAAACAGAAACTAACGGAGGGGAGCGGCTCACTGTAGAGTCCCTTTAGTCGCGCTGTCAGTTTTCCGTCAGGGCTCTGTGTATCCGGGCTCGAGACATACAAACAGATCGCGGAACATTCACTAACGAAACAGTTAGTGGCTGAGCGAAGAATGTGGACTATTGTAGGCTACTGGTGCAAATTCCACAACTCATTACTTGTGTTAGAGTTTAGTACAATATGTATTCATTTATATTTGGCTGCTCCACCAGTCCAGGCAGGACAGGATAGTTAAGTTTCAGTTTCGTTTTTCATCTCCGTGTCGGACAGCTGTTCGCTCAGCTGATGGGCTCGAGCCTCACGGAGCAGACAGCGGGAGTCAGTCTAAAGTCAGCGATGATCACTCACAAATCAAAAAGCTAAATTATAAAATAAAGCTATCTCTTCCTCCCTCTATCTGTCTGTATAGGGCCTATATTTCTCTCTCCACTGCACACTTAGTCACTACCACTAGTTTTAAGGAAGCAGGAGGATTATACCCTCATTTTGCACTTTATTATTTTTAAATATTAGAAGATTGCAGGCAAGTAAAATACCACCAGCCACTACATTCTCAATGATAGAGACGAATAATTACCTTTTTTTTTAACAGTTTAAATCAAATATTTGAACAATACAGGAGAATAAATATTTGAAAGCAATACAGAATGCATGATATTACTGCATTGTATTGTATTCTATTTTTGTCACCAGGAACCTAAATGTTGTCAATTAGCCTACTTTACATACATTTGGTGCATACAAATTCACCAGAATGCAGGAAATGAAGTGTTGAATGCTCAAAAATGTATGGGGGGACACCCCCAAACCCCCACATTAAAATGTGTCCCAAACCAAGGTTTAATCACAACCTACACCCTTGAAATTCATGAATAGTTTTGTTTTATTTGTATCTATAGGCCTTTGTATAAGGATACTTTGTAATTTTAATCACATTATTTTAAATTAAAGTCTTAGGTCCTGCTTATCAATTGCTCATAATAACCAGTAGGCCTACTTCTGTGTTGGACATTACTGAACCTCTTCCCATTTATAGCACCCAATGTCCCTGTCTAGTTCCATGTCCCCAAAAAATCAAATAAAGGAAAACCACCCCCTGATAGAGGGGTCAGGTGTTTGTCACCTTTTTCACCTCTTATGAGTTTGCAGGTCTGGTTTAGGCATTAAGCAAGAACTGTAAATAAATTGTGCAAATCATTTTCTGCGTTGTGGCATTTTGTGTTTAAATATTCATTTCTATACAAAAATGTCAAAATCTGTAAGTAAAGACACAAAAGGCTAAATTGCAACACCAATAATCCCATCTATCTGAATAGTAATAAGTGCATATTCTCCTCTCAAAGTGCACTAGATCAATGCATTCAAATGTTAAGGGTACAAAAAAAATTTGGCCTGGGACGTTCGGGGACCACGCCACCGCTGCTGAAAAAAATCCTGCGGGAAACACTGTTTCTATCTAATTTACAAATAGCACATGGGAATGTAATCTATAGCTAGAACTTAGCGTAACTGCTAATAAGAACAATGTGTTACTGAACTTTCTATGTTCAGTGTTGTCACTCTGGCTATTTACGCTGCAGATGCCTTACCGGCTTTACATGTCAACTCATACAGAGTTTGGCAGCTCAAACTTTTGATTTTGATCATTTTACTTAAGTCTGTGCAGTACTGTAGCTGGTATTTGGTTATTCAGCGACTGAGGAGAGGCTCAATGAATGCGAGGATGATAAATCACTCAATAGACGTCGGCTTACTCCTAAACAATCTGTCCCCCTCACTTCTGAAATGATGGCTACGCCCCTGCAGCTGAGGTCCCGACCCTCCTAGGGGGGTCCGGGGAGATTTTTTAAAGTTTTTAAAGTGAAATGCATGAATCTGGTGCACTTTGAGAGGGAAATTAATAGGCTAAGGCTGAAGAATTTTGTATGAAAAAAAAATGGAGACACTGTGTCAGATGAATTAGAAGCTATTGGAGAAGGACACATAGATTTTCCATAATAATATTAATTTAAAATAAAATATTATGCAGGGTCCTCTGGGATGGGCTTGTTGCTCTTTTTCTTTTATGGGACATATTTCTCTGTAATATAATGAGTGCATTTAAATTATTTAAAAATTAAAAGCGCCATATTACATTATATTTTTCAAATGTGCCACGGGCCAATCAATCAGTTTTGACACCCCTGCACTAGTGGGTTAACTAAGAAATGCAAAAAAAAAAAAAAAAAAAATTCAAAGGGCCATATTACATTATATTTTTAAAATTGGCCGCGGGCCAATAAAAAGCGGGCCGTAGTTTGGACACCCCTGGTCTATATGATACCATGTATAGTTCCTGTATTGAAAAATGTGTGGTGCTTGTTTCATCAAACAACATGTAGTCTAGCTAAACAAAGATCAACTGAGAATAGAAAGGAATCCCACATGTATGTTTGGCTGTTGAATGAAAAACACATTTGGAAATCAAGTTTTATCCCTCACAAAATAAAAGTTCCCCAATTTATTATTTATTATTAGGGCTCCCAAATTTTGGGTTTAACCCCAGTCAGATTTTAGCACTGCCTCCACCCGTGATAAGCACAGATACCCCTGAATCATTCTGGCAGTCCGAGACAGGCTCTCAAAGGAGCGTTTCAGACAGAGGCTGAAAATAGGAGATTCAGCATTGGCACTGTGAGAAATATAAAGAGTTATTTTGGACACTACACCATGAAAACGGTTTCTTGTCGAAGCCCAAATTACAATTTTGAACCTTAAAAAATAACCTTTACATGTGACCTTTTAAACCAAGATTCAAAAGTAAGAACTAATCAAAAGTTGTTGACCCTTGTCCCTCCTCCTTCCTTTTTTAGCGGTTGAAGAACGCTTGCAAAGCAGATCCAAAGTGGGGCCCGGCCCTGAGAGAGCACCGGACGGGCTGCTACGCCCCCATGGCCTCTGAAGGAGAAACCGTGGAGGCTCGTCCCCTCAAGGAGAAGGAGGAGCTGAAGGAGGAGCTGAAGGAGGAGGAGGAGAAAGAGAGGAAGGATGACATCAGCCTCACCATCCAGGGCAGCAACGGCTCCACCAACACAGCAACACACAACAACCCCAACCCCAGCGCATAGACGGCACCCACCCATCCATCCCACTGCTCTGTCAGCGTAACCAGGGGGGCAAATCATCTCCTCCGTCTCTTCTGTCCCTCTCCTTCCCTTTCTCCCCCCTCCTACTTTCCCACAGTCGTCTGTGGGGGAGATCCCATTCGCTGGAGACCTTTACATATTGTAAGGGCTTATTATATCTATCCTTACCTCTTCTATCTATCTATCTATCTATCTATCTATCTACCCGTGTCTTGTCTCTAGATACAGTTAACGAGGAACAAAACAAAAGGAAAATAAAATAAAAAATTGGGTCATCATCATCATCATCATGTATGTCAGTGGGTGTGCGTGCGTGTGTGTGTGGGCGCGTGTGAGTTGTTCATTTGTTACACATAATTTAATAATGGAGTTTGTTTTTTCCTTTCCTTTTTTTCCTTTTTGTAAAGCTTGTACATGTTATCTTCATGTGCAGTTAGAGGTTACGGTAGATCGTGAAAGCTGCATGTGTTTTTATTGTTTGTGCATGCAGTGACATAAGAGACACACACTGTTCTCCCTTGATTCTGTTAGCTGGTTCTGTTTTTCGGGGGGGCATTGGCAACTTTCTAAGCAGCAGCAGCAGCAGCGGTTTTGACAGCCGGAGACCTGCTTTGACGTGAAAACACAGTGGTGCTGTAATAAAAGAGGAGCGAGGCGAGCTGTGCCTGCACTGGCCGTTTTTCCAATTACATGATGGCGAAAGATTGGGGGGAAAATGGGCTCAATTCGACAGCCAGGGGAAAAAAAGACATGGGTACACTCGACTCGCACTCATACACTCAACTCAATTGTACATTTTACAGCACACAGTGACCTCGACCGTAGTTGATCTCAGCTTATGACTAAGCCTGTTTTGTTTTTTTAATGCTGCTTTTTCTCTCTTTTTTAAAAAAGAAGGAACAAAACAAGTTCTACAGAGCACAAATTGTTTAACAAAAACGCCCCGAGATGGAGACTGACACTTTAGGGGCTGATTTGAATTTTTAATTTGTTATGTGGAGATTTTTCTCCATCTTTCACTTTTGCCACTAAAAAGCTGCTTAAAACCCAACAGAGAAAAAATGTCAGTGAACTTGAACCTGTACTGTTACTCTCTGCCTACGCATTCTCTCTCTCTCTCACACACACACACACACACACGCACGCACACACGCACGCACGCACACACACACACACACAGAGAGAGAGAGCAAGCATCGTTGCCAGTATTTTGACAGAAGAGATCCCAGTTGCCCATTGCTCAGGGTGCGGGAGAAGTTACATTTTGTGGTTTGTTGTTGTTGTTCCTTGCCTGTGGAAACCTTGTTCCGAGGTTGCCTATCAAGATAATATGGACTTGAGACTGCCTAGCTTTGCCCAATATAAAAAAAAAAAAAAAAACATACTCACAAAGCAGGCTGATAAAACGCTTCGCTTCGCCATTTCTCGAGTGAAATGCACCTTGGGATGTGAAGTTCGGTCCGGGGCTGGAGGAGGTATAGCTGGCGAAAGGATCGTAGGTGTGTCGTAGTCTGTGTCTGTCCACGTGGGGTCGTAGCAATCTTCCCCGATAAGGCACGTTACCAAAAACTTGAGTTACCTTGGTTCCTGCACACGTTTTTGGTAACATATACATATATATACTGTATATCTCGGACCGGTAAATGGTGTCAGTCTCTTTACAGTCAGTGGAACCTTTTTAATGTATTGACAGGCATTTATTTTTTAAACGCTGAGCCAAGCTGTGCTGTGTGACTTGTAGGGAGACGGAAAGGAAGAGAGAGAGAGAGACGCAGCTCGTTTCCAGACGAATGAAGTGAAAAATCTACTTAAAATGAATTGTGTAGTTTTAAATGTAGCTGTATAGTATTGTTCTCCTTTTTACCTCTCATTATTGTAAAGTAACTTAGTAAATAATTGTAAAAGACGCCGTATGTTTATTTTGTACAAAAGAATAAAAAAAAAACTACAGAGTCCATAATTAACCATTGTTTACCATTCCTCATCTGTGCTGTTGTTGTTTTGCTGGAGGGTGTGTAGGGACAGAGAGGGGTCTCTTTTAGCATGGGGGGTGGAGGGGTGGAGGGGGGGGGGGGCATTCAGGACAACTTTGTGGCGGTGGTCTGAATACAGAACAAATACGTGAAAAGGAGTTGTGCTTTGTTTGTGATCTGGACAACTCTTGATTGCGTGTTCTTTTGTCTTTATTCATCCTAAAATGCTTTGTTGGGACGGACGCCTTGCTCAGGTGGTAGTGCGATAGCTTTTGGCTTCGCAGGCGGATAGCAGGGGAGGTTTGCATTAGGCCCGGCTGTAATACTTTTTCGCATCGTAGTGTCAGTATTATCTTGTTTACGTCATCAATAGAACATGTAATACGTTTGGAGGACTACTGTGGGCTATGATATCATTATATGAGCGTGGAACATATTCACAAAGTGTACAAAAATGTGCATAGTCTATATGGCATATTGACACGTAGAGAAACTTGAAGGAATAGTTTTTTTTAAAGAGGTACACTTTTTATTCGCCTCCGAGTTGGTTGAGAAGATTGAAACCACGCCTAAACATAGAAGTGGTATAACATCTTCTGTTCTAAGTCTCGGCAACAAAGCACTTTGGCATATTTTCCGTATTCTTCATTTATTTAAAAAATGTTTTAATAGTCCTGCTTATCAGGCTTTTATATTGAAGCACTACTTTCAGAACCACATCTGCATCTGTATTCCCACCACAGTCATAAGGATAGTGTTTTTCTGAACAGGACAGTGCAGTTGCTCCACTAGTCCACAAGATGGGGCCACGCTGACTCTCAGGGTAGTTAAAGGCACAAAAAAGACTCTGGCTTAATGTATCGACAGTGACGGCTAAGCACAGCCGCTCCGAAAGTAGTTCAAATAACCACGATGAAGCACAGGGAGCGTTCTGAGACAAGCACATGTTTCTACACAGGGCTTTTTATTTGTACAGAAGAAGAAAAAACGTTCTCAGTTGATAGGAGCTTTTGGCTGGTAGTTAGCTGGTCTGCTTTGGGTTAATTCCTAAACTCTTTTATTTTAAATTAAATGAACTACAAAAACCAGGTGCTCTTTGAAACAATACAATATCATACCCCCCCATCTGCTAATCGTAATACATTGCATCGCTTCCTCCGAGTGGATATTTCCCATCTAAGGAATGCAACACTTCGTAGAATGACGCGTTTTCAGCGGAAAAAGGGTGAATGGGAGCGTATTCTTCTCGGTGTACATAGGGACATGCTTGCAGCTCAGACCGTTTTTCTGTTTGTGATGGCCTGTCTTGTGTGTTCATGCAGTAGTTAAGTGAAGCTTAATAGCCACCATGTTACCATGCTATCTCTCTATATATCCCAACCCTCAACATCTATGCTGGCCCCACAACTCTTCCTCCCTTTGTACAGTAATGTAAAAAAAAACAACTATATAATCGAAACAGTTTGTATGTGTGTGTTTGACTTTGGTTTTTAGGGGGTGGATAAGTGTGTGTTTTTTTGTTTAGCGGGGTCGAGGGAGGGCGGCTATTGTTTGGTTTTTATGTTTTTTTTTATTTGTAATTTTTTTTTTTTTTGTAGCGTAATGTAGACGATGTCGGCTGTATTGTGTACTCTGTGTGTAGTGGATTAGCGCGTACTGCTGAGCCTGCATGTAGGGCAGGCGTAGTGTCAGTATTGATGTCAATGTACCTCTAACCTATCAGAACTAGCCAAGTCCTATTCTGCTAATAATATACAGTCTTATCTTTGAAGAAGAAGAGAAACCTTTTGTACTAAAAGAAGAGAAAAGAAAACTACATATTTTATCTTCAGATTTTAATCATTGTTTTATCCATGTTCAATGGCATTTGACTTTTTTTCTTTTGTTTGTTTGTTTCTTAAAGTTGTATTCATAGGAAGAAAAACAATATCCACATAAAGCCAGCTAATACTAAATGCATTTCCAAACAAAAAAGCTTTGGATCCAAACTTGAACAACAAAAGAATGGTTAGTTTTTACTGTGAGCTCTGGTGTATAGGTGGCGGCTGCAGCTACGCGACGATGGCGTTTTTCTCTTTTAAAATGGCATCGCGTGAACTCAAAGCTGCTTCTTACACAGTGCAGTGCCAACATTCAAACATGGCTGTTTACCTTTAATATTCCGTGGCCCTTAACCCTAACAGTTTGGCTTTTTCTGTCTAGTTGTAACAAAATGTAAAAAGAAAAAGAAAATTAGCAAATTCAATACGCCAAAATTACTCTGCAACCAAGACTGAATTAGCATTGGGACCCATTAAATCACACTGTTCATTCTTGTGCAGCCCTGAAGCGGTACGGTAGCTATATCGGTAGCTATATCGGTACATAACACTATTTTATGTGGACATTTAAGGCAATTATATTACATGTGTCTCACACAAGGGTCCAGTTACTAGTATATGTTTTACTCTTTTTGGTAAAGAAAACCTTAAATCATGTGGCAACCAAAAGAGTAAGACCCATTTATTCCTCCGGGAAAGCTAAAAAAAAACACAATTATGTCTTCAAACAATAATCAAGTGTTGCCTGCTATCATTTTTAGATTCGAGGTGGCTGTGCAAGATGAGCCACTTAAGTTTATGTTTCGGACCATTTTCATGCACAACTACTCTACTGTACTTAAAAAGAACATGACTGTGATTTCACCTTGTTTCAGCGGTTCACTGTTAATCGCAGAACATTACCTCTTGAATTTCTTACTACTGGACACATAAGAATAATCTCATGTTTCAGCACTTTAAAGAAATCATTTGTTTTTGTTTTTACCAGCAACAGGAAAGATATATGTGGTATGGTATATACCGGTAATTACAATATGAATTCATCTACCATTTTGAAGAAAATAGAAAGAAAACGAGTATGGTAGAGACATATGTTTTCCCCACTGTTCTGGCTGTAAGAGTGTGTTGGTGGACAAATGCTGTGTTGTTGCTATGCCAATGGAAATTGTTGTTATTGGAGGAGTGGAGGGGGAAAAAGCACAAGTGAGAAAAGAGGACACAGTTCTTCTCTCGATCATATCTATTTGTCTATCTATCTAACCATGTCTGTTCAACCTTTAGGGCCAAAATCCATTGAAATGTCTTAGTCCTGTCAGCTGTATATCGTAAACTGTTGAATTACAAAAATGGTAAATAAAATCTATTTTAAAGATCAGTGCACTGTGGTGTTATGGTGTTATTTTGAGTCATTTTTAAGTTATAAATTCGATACATATTGGGTATTTGACATTATGCTTCAAATGATCACTTTTTCTGGTTCAGTTATTTCTTCTGTTTTTCTGTGTCACAGAAAAAGGATATAGAAAGGTGTTGTCACATAACATAAACAGCATTTCTCTCATAATTTGCTATTATTTACCATTGATTCCAGACCATTTGGGTTTGTGCTCATAAAGGTAACACATTTTGCTCATTTTCAGGTTCAAAATAGTAATTTGGGTTTCTACTAGAAACAGTTTTCATGATTTAGTTTCTCAAAAAACGTTTGTGTTTCTCACAGTGACGTTTTCAGCCTCAGTCTGAAAGAGCTCCGGTTAAGAGCCTGTCACTTTAAGACAGCGCCTGCTGTGATTGGCCCTGAGTCTTACTGCTGGTTTGACTCTTAAAGCTCCCATATTATACACTTTTCGGTTCTATTATACACCATATTATATGGTCTTAGTGGTCCCTAATACGTTTTTCTTTAATTGTTTGCTGAAAAAAACTTTCAGATAATTTATTGTACTATGCTGATGTTCAGCTAATCTCACAATGGCCTATTTTTTAAAAAAGAGTTGCAGGTCCCCTCGTAAATATACAATCTTTGAGCTCCCCCCGCCCCCTGTCCGGAAGCGAAGCCAGATACGCCTCGCCCTCTGTCTGTCAGGGCCGTGGACCAATAAGAAATAGGGGTGTGGGCTGCACAGTGGAAGCTTCTGGCTTTACGGTTTGTGAGGTCAGAAAAGGGGATAATTCTGACTGGAGTGTTTTTGGGGGGAGGGGTGGGGGTTTCAGAAAAGGGGAGAGTGAGAAAAGGAGAGATTGTTATTTTTTTTGATATTTTGGCAGTCTCTAGGCACACCGTGGACGCATGGATATGTTGGAACACATTTAAAAAGTGCATTTAGCATAATATGGGACCTTTAACTGCCAGTTCCATTCAGGGGTATCTGGGGGAACGCTTATCACATGTGGAGGCAGTGCTAAGTTAGGTTGGTAATGAGGGGCTGTTGCTTCTCCTTTTATGATGTCATATGGGGAGAGAAATCTGACTGGGGTTTTAAACACAGGTTTTCAGAAAGGTGAAGGTGGAGAAAAAAAAGTTGTGTTCTTTTGTTCTCTTTCTTTGGGAGTCTCGACACACCGGGGACCAATATTAATGTTGAAAAAAAACATGAAAAGATGCATTTTGCATAAAAGTTGACCTTTGAGTCGGACTATATAACTTTTAAAACTTTTTTAAATTAGAAGTTGAATTTGTTAACAATAAATCACACCCTTTTGCGTCTCAATACATGATCGTTTTGGTGCTACAGCCTTATGTGGCATGACCAGTTGGTTATGGTGGCAAATGTTAGCAGCTTTAGGCTAGTATTTATTAGGAACACCTGTTCAATGGTTTATAAAAACAAAAAGCTAATCAGCCAATCACACGGCAGCAATTTAATGGATTTAGGCATTTAGACGTGGTCAAGACAATGTACTGAAGTCAAACAGAGTATCAGAATGGGGAAGAAAGGGGGTTTAGGTGTCTTTGAACATGGCGTGGTTGATGGTGCACGGCAGGATGGATCCATACTTTCATGTTGTTTACGCCAAATTCTGAACCTGCCATCTGAATGTCGCAACTGAAATCGAGACTCATCAGACAAGGCATGATTTTTCAATCTTCTATTGTCCAAAATTGGTGATCCTGTGAGAATTGTAGCCTCAGTTTACTGTTTTTAGCTGACAGGAGTGGCACCCGGTGGGGTCTTCTGTTGCTGTAGCCCATCTGCTTCAAGGTTGGTCGTGTTTTGCGTTCAGAGATGGTATTCTGCATACCCTGGTTGTAACGAGTGGTTATTTGAGTAACTGCTGCCTTTCTATCATCCTCCAAAACAGTATCCTCCAGGATACCAAAACAGTATACTATGATTGTTGACCCATATTATAGGCTACTGTATGTTTTGTACTAGTATACAACAGTGAATTTGAATGCATAATATATATACACCAATCTCTTGGGGTTGCGTTGTGGCTAGATGTGGAACATAGCTACTACATAAAAGTAATTACAGTTCAAGTCTTTTCCACTAGATGGGGTTGGAGAGGCTAAATTCACGGGATGCTTTATCAGCTGTTAAATAATCCTTTTCTGTACATTCAGGCATTTTCACGGAAGATAAATACAAGTATTTAGTATATTTATAACCAGAAAGAGACAGAAGACTAGCTTTCATATGAAGAATGACAACAAACAGCTTAGCAATAAATACAAATTTAATCTGGGATAAGAAAGTGTTCTTCGTATCAGCAATGGACAGCAGAACTGGTCAAACTCTAATACTATGTGCAGTCAGAAGAGGGCAGCATGAGCGCAAACCCAGAAATGACTCTATATGAAGGCAAAGCTGCACCGTAACATGGTATGAGTAATTCAAGCTTAAAACATGGCTAGTGACAGAAAACCCAATATACAATACACAATTAAATGCAGCCTTAGCCCCCTCAGTGGAGTAAAGGTAAATGTAATGGTAATGTGCATAAGAAGACCACAGAATAGATTAATGTCATTCTTATCGATGTCATGCAATGCATACAACAACACTATACTATCAACAACATGTACAGCATGTAGAGCTCATGTCTAAGAGAGGAGTCTTTATTTGCCTTTAATAGTTAGACACACTGCATAGAACAGACTTCATTCAACAAAACAACGTGTATAGCCCTGGTTGTGCCTGTAGGTGTGACAATGTTTACTGCATCCCATAATAAACAGTGTTAAAGGAAACATATGGTTTGGTTATTCTTAGCGCATTCTGTCCCCTGAATCTGCAGGACATTTTTAACAATAAGGGAAATTATTATCCAAAGGTGTACTGTTGTACCAGCCGTGACTTGGTTGCAAAAGCAAGAAAAGCTAGTCATCA
This sequence comes from Ammodytes marinus, assembly GCF_949987685.1. Lineage (NCBI taxonomy): Eukaryota > Metazoa > Chordata > Actinopteri > Uranoscopiformes > Ammodytidae > Ammodytes > Ammodytes marinus. The sequence goes on along the minus strand of NC_137213.1, from coordinate 8,444,510 downwards.
TTCAGTATCCTCACTCTTTGGCTGACTGTTACAAACATGAAGATGCACGGTGTGTTTAGCATGGTACAAGATGTGGGTATCATCAAAGACACAAGTATTTATCTTTGGAACCATGACTCTTCACAGCCTACTTTATGGAAATGTGGTCCATGACAAAGGAATCTTAAGTTTAGTTTGTATTCACATGTCATCATTTAATAAAGAAACAATTTCATGGTAGACTTTTTGGGAAATAATGCGTGAAATGGGAACCCCAAGTATGCTATCAAAAGCTCTTCGGAGGGGGCCCAATAAAACAATCTACAATACACACATTACAGACAGATAACATAATTACAGACAATCCCAGTGAGTGGTAAAATACACAATGAACGATCTTAACCATCACATGTTATTAGCTTAGTTTTCCTTTTAGATTTTTCTCTACCCCAATTTCGTTGCACTTAGTGCAATGACAATAAAGAGATTCTGATTCTAATTATTAAAGCTGAAAACAGAAAGCAACACTTTAATCAAGCTCTTTCCAGATATGTTACCCTATGCACAGTACACTTAAGCCATTGCACTTGAGCCTTAGTTGTTGTAGTTTTATTGGTTAAGTCTTTTTAACCAGTGAAGTATTGGAAGAATGTATGATGTCAGATAGAAATGGCACCCAGATGGTGAAGACAGAGGTTAGATTTCAGGCGGTTTCCTCAATGTTTAGGTGTCATTGAATTAGGCTGATGAATATTCAGGCTAAAGACCGTGGCAAAAAAATAGACATCACGGCCCTTTACGCACTATCAAGTGGGATCAGAAGAGGGCAGCATGTCTGTTGATATAAGGACCACCACCACACTCATTTACAGGCACAGCCACTCAAGCCAAGCCATTTTATCACTGGGCCGTAACATCCATCATGGGTGCCGAAAGGTTACAGGATTACGCCACATTATGAACACAGCTATATGTCAGTGCCTTGTTAAGTGTTGACACAACACACACACAACACGTCCTATTTCTCAGTGTTGGCTTTATGTTATTCTAGTTAACGGAAATCTGCACAAGAAGCTGTTAAGGGGAGATGGGGAAACAACAGGGCACAGAGGATGGCGACATGTTGTTTTTTTCAAGCACTGGTGAATGTTGAGATTTTTGTTTATTTTACTTCCATAACATGTCTTTCATACTAGTATAAATAAAAGGTCCACCATGTACATTACGTTGTTTATTTGACTATACATTGTCTGTTTGGGTCTGTATATTTCTTCTAATCAACCATCTTTAACGGATATATCATCTCAACATTTGTTTTTGTTTTTCAATGAATTAGATTAGATATTGCCCAATTTGAATATGAATTCAAACAATTTTGTAAAACATTGTATTGAAAAAAGTTATCGCTTTTAATGTGAGAAACCAACTGTCCAAAAAGCAACACTGTGTTGTAGTGGTAGAGCAGCAGGGGTGTTTTTAAGGGGGTGGCTGAAGGACATTTCCTAGACTGGAGTAGACTTTTATTTATTTTTTGACACAAAGCAATTTCCCTGCTTGTAGCACCAATGCACAGCTGCGTTTAGTTTGAAAGGTAACTCCAGTTCTGGGAATCCAACCCCTTTCTCCTTATACCTAGAACTGAAATACTGCCACTATACCCAGGGTCACAGCATGCAAGCTGTTGCTCTTCAAATTCTGTCAGCTATAAGACATATCTTCAATGTGACACACCACAACATTGCACTGTCTTGAATATGGTTGGGGAGAGACAGAGAGACATAAGAGACAGAGAGAGAAAGGAGGGGAGATAGAGAGAGCGAGAGGTTGTTATTGCTATTCACATCATCTGACAAGAGCTAGAGATTAATGGCTTAACTGGACAATCTTTCATCCTGATGTCAGGGCGGCATCGATCAATCTGTTTGCCTTACGTGGTCATGCAAAATGCAAAACAAGTACAAGCCGAGCAGAGGGAGGTTTACCATATAGTGCGCTCAAGCTAAACTGTCAGTTCAGGTTCGCCTACTGTAAGGGAGTACTATGACAAGTAGGTGATTCATTGGCAACCCATTTGATGATCAATTAATAATTAAGTAATTTGTCAAAAAGAATCTGTAGCTGCTCCAGCTTCTACTCCTGTTTTTATATTATCTACCCATCCATCAATCCAACCATCCATCCATTTGATTTGATATGATTTGATTGAAATTTAAACCGAGAGGGTCGTACAGAAGAAAAATTAATGACATTACATAAAGTAAAAAATTAAAACGAGATACATTATGAAAAATACATCCTTTATTTAATCCCCATAAGACATTGTTAGTTAGGCATCCTCAGTCAAGATGTGTTTTAAACTCATCCAAGTATATAATTGTACTGAAGTATATCTTACAAAATACAATGTACTGATATGTTCACATCAGATGAATAATATCATGTCTTGCATCTTTATGTAAGATGTTAAAAAAATAGAAAACTCATCATTGATATATCTTTAAGTATCAAAAATATATAAATGTATTCAGAAATTCAAAAAGAAAGAAATCCATCCATCCTACATACATTAATCCATCCATCCATCCATCCATCCATCCATCAGCGTCAGACCTTGAGGTGCGTGCGTGGGCTGGAGCCAATCCCCGCTGACATTGGGCCGGTTTGCCAGAGGTCGTCAGTTCGCCGGGTTGCCAGTCAATCAAAAGGGCTTTCACATAGAGGAAACGGCAACAGTTTACACTCCTTCACTCCTGCGGGCGATACAGTCCAACCAATTAACCTAACCATGGGAGGAAAGCACTGCTCCCCACGCAACAAGCAAACTCCAGGCAGAAGGGGCCTCGCAGGTTTGAACCCTGTGAGTCAACAACAAGGATGCAATGCTGCTAACCCCTGTTCCACTGTGCCTCCGTCTTCTGTATAGCCATTGGACATTTGTATTATCTTTCTGTCTTGGCCAGACGAAAACAATAAGCAATTTGTATTTGTCACCTTGGGCTCTGTTGGAACTTGCAATGGGCATTTTGAGCCATAATGTTATCGACGTGGCTAAAGCACTTCTACACACTTCTCAGAAAACACTCAACTTGTATAATGTGGCAAATATTTCTGTTTTCAATTACAATCTCCTAAAAAAAAAAGAGAGTGTCTTTCCCGTGGTTTAATTAACACACTTGTCAGCAGACACAGGCGGTCGTCAACAAAGTATCGGGGTGAATAAGCAATTCTCATAGTTCCGAGCAGTAGGTTATATAGAGGGTTTTTATATGTGAGGAGTGCTCTCTCAGGTCATAAAAGTCTCCCTCATTCCACCTCTTCCCTGACATTTACCAGCTGCACTGTAGTACCTACTGCACCGTTCTTGCTGATATAATCCAAGACAGTTACGTTCAGGGAATTCATAAAAAACAATATGGCATTAGGTCAACCAAGGTTTAGGAGGTTACACAGAGCTTCTACATAAATGTATATTTCCTTCTAGACATTGTTATACACACCTACATTTACAATAGTGTATTATATTCATTTGTTTACCTTTAGTTGTTCAGCTTTGTCCTCATTGCTTTTAATTATTTGACGACTATTTAAAAAAACAGAATCAAAATCCTTGCATGTGTCAACAACATACTTGGCCAATAAAGCCAATCCTAATTAAGTTTCTCTACAGTTTGTATAATGAAAATGACTGCGCTAGAGGCACAGACAATAATGAATGAGCCATCACACATTCTTCAGACTAAATAGCAGCGTTGACCTTCTGGCAGACGGTTCCAAAATGTAGAGCGAAGAACCGCTATGAAAACAAATGTGTTCCTATTTCCATGAAGTCTTTAGATAGCAGCAGTTATTAGTAATGTATTGTGGAAACAATGGTAAGATCCCATTATGGTAAAGTATACATTGACATGGGCAATGAAGGCTAATATTCCAGTTTTTTGGCTTTGGCATAATTGGCTATAAAAAGAATATATATTTTATGTCTGGATAAATGTAAGGATGCAAGAATGTCCAAGGTGACAGTATTGTAAAACCTCAATATTGTCTTACGGCACAAAAAAAACATTTATATTTTTAGCATGCTGATGTTAGCATTTAGCAGAAACCCTCGTTTTTCTTCACACAGCCAGCTAGCGGGACTGTTACGCTCAGTCTTGATTGAGTCTGGCTGTAATTTTGATGGAACGATGATTAAAATACAGTAATTGTAGGAAGCCTCATTTTAGTCCCTAGCATGGGCTGATCTACAAACACACTGGATGCCATAGCATATTCCTACTACATGGTGTTTTTTGTTAGATTGTACTTCTAAAAACAACTGTGTCAAACTCCATTTCCCCAAATTGTAAAGAAGGTTTTCCGTTACAAAATAATAGTAAAAAGTCCTTGGTGAGATTCAAGCTGAGACATGTCATCTAAGTCATTGTGTCAGCCTTGACAAAGCTGCTTGAAAACCACAGATGACATGACACTGTTTTCACCAGCGTATCAGTACTTCCTGTTCCTGACACCAATCAATTGAATTCAAAATGTCAAATGTAACAATGCAACTTAAATGAGACATGAAATTGATTTGTGCCTTTTTGTAATGGGACCATTGTGTGTGTTAAAGCTTTTCGAGCAAATCTATTCATCATCAGTGCTTCTTTATACCATTTAATGACGTAGTGTAGAACCTTTGAGCAATCATTACCATTCACCACCAACACTAGCGCCGCTCTTTCCTTCCTCACTGACAAAATGTGAACTTTGTTTGAACATTGTGCAGAATTTGTTGGCTTAGCTAAATGTTGGGCTGTGAGCCTGTCACTCACCCGGTAATTGCTTTGCCACTCTGCATTTCTCTTCCCATTACAAAAAGATAGTAGAACTTGTCAGCTGTTAAATAGAAGGAAAATTGTTTCTGGAGGGGGCTGAAAACACTGGCTTTATTAAATTAACGTAGCGCTGCCTTTAACCAATGTTTTCACTGCGTGTCCATCTCTGTTAAATCAGGAAACCAATTCCTCTCTTCTGAAGGCCGACTGTGAATTTTCTACCCGAAATGAAAGAACAGTGTTCTTTTCAGCTGGTAGCCAAGGACACTTATGTTTACAGAGAATATTGTGGGGAAATGTATTCTCTGTCAAGTCAGTTAGTTTAGGTCTATCACCTGGTTGATGCTAGAATGGGATGGAAAAGGACCACCCTTTTACATATTTCTCTTTTGAATCACAATGATCCTTTAGTGTTTAAAGGAGCAGTTTGTATGTTTGTGGCGTCTAGTGGTGAAAAATCTAGATTGAAAAAAAATGTTTTAAAGTAAAATTCATCAATCTGGTGCACTTTGAGGAGAAAACTAAGGCTAAATCAACTGTTTCCTATGTAAGCTATTTAGTACTATTTTCTGGAATAATTTATAGATACAGAATGACCAAAAAGCAGAAAGAAGAAATGTACATGTTTAAAGTCAGCTTCGGGAATTTCTTCCCTTCGTTTGTATTTTTTAATGGCCCAATATAAGCCCCTGATCTTCGTAGCCCCGAACAATGTTATTTAAAAAATAACAAAAATGTAATGACGAATGAAAGGCCCCTGATAACAGTTTTTTTTCCCCTAAATAACATTTATCTGGGCCTTCAAAGATCAGGGGCCTATATTGAGCCAGTAATAAAAAATTAAAAAATAAATTTTTATTTTTTTATTTTCTTTCAGCGTTGCATTATTTAGGCGCCAGCTAAATTCTCCCCTCTTGTAATTCAATTTAAGTTTTACAGAAACGGGCATGATCCGATATGAGAATATTATGATACTTGCAGTCAACTATTTGTGTTAAAAGTTTAGAATCCAGAATGAAATAATCAATCCTAGAATAAGACTCGTGAACTGCTGAAAAGAAAGAAAAGTATTTTGCTGTGGGGCTGAGGAGCCTCCAAATATCTACTAGATTATATGACTGCATTGAATTATTAAGAGTAACACTGCTCTTAGATGAACTGGTTTGGGGGTGTTGTCTGTCTAAGATAGGATCCAAAGCACAATTTAAATCTCCACTCAAAATTATATTTGAGTTTGACATATCGGGTATAGTGTTGAAGAGATTCTGAAAGAAAATGGGATCATCAAAATTTGGCCCGTACACATTTATTAGGGTAACTGGTACAGAGTTAAGCTCCCCTTTAACTATCAAATATATGCCCCTATGATCAGAAATAGTTTGCTTGTGGATAAAAGCTATTGTTTTCTTCATAAGGATCGCTACCCCTCTTGCTTTTGTAGAAAAATTAGATTGAAATACATGAGATGCCCATGAAGGACACAATATTTTTGCTGCCATAGTTTTGCGTTTCTTGAAAGAAGGAAATATCAGCCTTGAGTGTGCGTAGATGTGCATAAACCTTTCTTCTCTTAAGTGGGCTATTGATCCCCCGTACATTCCAACTGACCAATGTAATTCCACCTTCACTGTGTTTACAAGATGTAGGTCTACCTGACATAACATGCTACATAAGGAAATGTGTTACATGACCATAACAAAAAGGAATATACAGTAAACTGAAAGAAAAGATGTGCAGACAAAAAAAGAACATCGAACAGAACACATGAACATAATCAAGGGGAGAGACAACCCCATGGATAACGCTTCCATGCCCCAGACTTAAAGTTAAAGCTAAACTCAGGGGGCCAATAAAGGCCCAAGGTAGCAAACAACTACTCACCTCTCTCCAAGCAAGGGAGAGACACCACCTCAACAATGGATAATCTAACCTTTATTTATATATCCCATTGAGTCCGAAGACTCTTTTGCAAGGGAGACATGTTGCCATTTACACGTTACCATTCACACACTCATTCATACACCAGGCTAACTATCGACATTCACACGAGGCAAGGTGGGTGAAGTGTCTTGCCCAAGGACACAACAACTATGACACAAGTGGCAGGGCAGGGATCGAACCTCCAACCCTTTGATCATTGGCCGACCCGCTCTACCAACTGAGCCACAGTCGCCCCCAAATAATAATTAAAAATAAAACATTTGTCCTCTCAAATCTCAATGCGAGTTTGGTCTTCTTTTTTTTTCTCCTTCATCTTACTTTCAAATTTGCTGAAGATGCAGAGATAAATTAGTCAACTTGCCGGCTTGACCCAACATCCATGTTCCAGTCCCGTGCCTCCCGACTCAGGAATTTTTCGGCTTCGTCCGGGGTGTTGAACGTGCCAGTATTGCCATCCACTGTGACCACAAAGTTTGCTGGGTGCCTGAAACCGCACCTGATTTTCCTGGCTCTGCATTTCTCCTTAATGTGCTGAAACACCTTCCGTTTCTTCATGGTAGCAGATGTTAGATCAGGAAAGATGAACACAGAGTGCCCGTCGTACTGTAGCGGCGTTTTCTCCCTGGCAAGCTTCAGCACCAGCTCCTTCACCTGAAAGTGGTGTAGCTTGGCAATGATAGCCCTAGATTTCCCATCTTTAGCAGGTGCTGCGCTTCGGTGTGCACGATCCACATTCACAGGCCGGTCAAAATTCTCCTCTCCCAAAAGCTTCGGTAACAGCTTGGCAACAAACTCCGTCGGCCTACCGTTTTCAGCTTTCTCCTTGATTCCAATGATGCGGATGTTCTGCCTCCGGGAGCGGGCCTCAAGGTCGTCTAGCTTGGCTTCTTGTAGCGTGTACTGGGATCATGGACATATAAAGAAATGGACACCGTATTGAAACATGGCGCCCATTCATTCCTATGAAAGCTGCTCATAGGCGCAGAGAAGCAACAAGGAAGTATAATCCGGAAATTCCATGCGGCCCAAAGCATTACGTAGCATGGACGTAGCGGCATTATGGACCTATCAAGAAAGAGGGCGGCAAGCGTAGCGGACTGGAGGCGGGTGTCTCGTTATGTAGCATCTAGCCTGGCGAAAACAAACTGAAAGCCGTTAAAAGCCGTTGGGCTAATAAAACGCTTGAGGTGGCGTTTTGAAATGAGAAAACTTACGTTTTAATAGTATATGGTCTAAAGATAAGTATGAGCCTATGATTGATATCCAGAAAAAATGTGCAGAGACACAATCTTGTTCGCTGCTTGTACTGTGTGGACAGGGACATCTGCCTACGGGCCGCATGAAAATAAGCTCCACCCCTTATCATGCAATACCAATGGGTTGGCCACATGTCCATGCTGGCTGCTCGGAGAAGGCAGCATCCTGGGGGCCTGACTGGGATGCAAGGCTAGCGTGTCGCCTCTCCAACTCCTCTAGCCGTTTCTCGTGCGATTCCATGGCAGCCTCGGTTGACGACACACGTTCAGTAACGTCTGATAGAGCCGATTTGAGGGCGGATAGGGACCCTTTTAGCTCGTCGAATCTCACATCTACGGCGCTTTTCAATGCATTTATTGCTGCTAGGACGTCTTCGTTTGTAGCTGGGGCTTTAGCGCTAGCAGCTACAGGGCTAGCTGCAGTAGCGCCAGCTTCTTCAGTGGCCTCGGCATCGAAAAAACCCTCTTCATCTTCATCTTCATTTTTCAGATTTATGCCCCTTGCCTTTTCTTGTCATTTTGTCTTTCTTGTTAGTTCAACCTCGCCAAAATTTGAATTAAGAACAATAAGTGAGGTAAAAAGAAAAGCTGAGGCGGAGATTCCCGCAAACACGTCTACTCCATAGCCAGGGTTGCCAGATCTTAACTTGTGAGTGTTTTTAACAACACCACATTATCTTGAAACCTGAGAGTAATATGTGTTTGTTTTTTATACACATTTGTTCATAAAATGCAATATGTTTACCTGAACCTCAAAACAGTTGAAGTTTAACAACTCTAATAAAACATTATTAGACTAAATAATGTATTTTTTAACTTTATCACTTCATAGTGAGTCTGAAATGACTTTGAAAGTGAGATGTTGAGTTGAAATTAAAAAAAAATCCCTCTCTCTCGCTCTACAGTACGTTTGAGAAATGAATGTTACTATACTAGCTGACTTCTGTTATGGCAGAGGACTGCATGCATTGCCCCCAGGGGAGATTGCCACCAGTGGGGATGGAAAAGGAGTGGGTCAGACTTCCGCGGTCAGCAACTCTCTTTACCCTTCACATTGCCTTGGGTGTAGTGTACTGCTGTCATGCCAACACATTGACTGATTTGGATCAGTGGGTCCCGTGAATTTGTCTTCTGCCGAAGGTTGGAGGGAAACGGACCGTTCATCACCTTAATGGAAGAGTATTGATTGTGGTGCAGGAGAGCACTATACCCGTCTGCAATAGTAATGGACTTCCTGAGAAATCACAGATGAAAAGGCATCGGGGGATGTCCGGAGGAGAGGAAGACACCTCTGGCCTAATTGTTAGCACCTTGTTGGGGGGAACTGACTCTTTTTCCCCCTCGCCAACAATGGGAGAACAAAAGCACAAACACAGTATTAAAGGATCAGTCTTTTGTGTGTGTGTGTGTGTGTGTGTGTGTGTGTGTGTGTGTGTGCGTGTGTGTGTGTGTGTGTGTGTGTGTCTGCGTGTGTGTGCGTGTGTGTGTGTGTGTGTGTGTGTGTGTGTGTGTGTGTGTGTGTGTGTGTGTGTGTGTGTGTGTGTGTGTGTGAGAGAGAGAGAGAGAGAGAGAGAGAGAGAGCCAGAGAGAAAGCGGGGTGGGGGGGGGGGGCACATAAAATAACAGATGTTCACACTCTCTCTAATTGTGGTGTTTACAGCACTGGAAAGCTGGTCAGCTTCAAAAACAACATGGGTTGTATAATCACTGTATAAAGTTGATATAGCGATGAAGTTTTAGCAAAGATGTGCCCATTTAGACATCCAGCAGACTCACAGCAGCATTAGCATTCCTTTGGAGTCAGGTGTCTTACCACCTGTAAGTCCAATATTCACTCTCTGTTCAACTTTGTTTTGGTCATGAACTCCTGAGGAAGTTTCCTTATCTTTTGCTGCCAAATGCTTTACATTTTTTTACTGTCTACTCTTGGCTTGTTGTGAGCCAAGAGCAGACAGTTGCTAGCTGGCTCGAAAACTAAAGAAATTAGTTGAATAATGCTAAGATGTTGTTTAAAGCTGTGTACTGTTGCAAAGCTTTAGCTGAATTCACCAGCTCAGTATCCTTGGAAGTAGAAACGAGGCAAGAAGCAAGGCCAACTTTCATGCGGGAGACTGGAGTTCATGTTCCATAACATAGAGGGGGTGTGGCGAAGTGGATAGGGTGGACCCACAACTATAGGGTCGGTGGTTCGATCCCCAATCTCCTCACCACATGTCCGAGTCTCCCTGAGCAAGACACGGAACCCTAAAATGTCTCGTAATAGTTAGCCCGCACCCTGCGTGGTAGCTGCTGCTATCGGTGTATGAATGTGTGCTCCAGTTGTAAGTTGCTTTGGATAAAAGCGTCTGCTGAATGACATGTAATGTAATGTAACAATAACAAACCAGCAATTACTGTAACATTTCGTATTCCCAATCACCATAATAACAATGCAACTCGAAAAATGACTCTTTCCCCCGACATTCTCTGTCGCCTAAAACATGTTATACTGTATATCTTACTTCTATGAAAAGGAATCATGTAGGAGTTTTCCGCGAAAATCCCGATCCTGTTCCACATATAAACAGGAGAAGAAGCTCAACTGGCTAGCGACAACAGCCCGAGAAGCTGGTCAGAATCAGAATCATAACGTCAGTAAAACTAGAATGAACTTAACAGTGCAACAATACTGACCTCATCCATCATTATAACTGCTAATTCACACCGTCTCGTGTCACTGTTTTAGCCGGTGATCGCTCTCGCTTCACCGCAACTGGCACCGCTATTTAGAGGGGAATTTCAAAAAGTTCCATATCGCCCCTTTAATATTTTGATCTACCCTCACCGCTTTAACTGTCGTTTTCGGCCACTTGCAGGCTACTGTTTTCAGAGAAAAAGTTTTAAAAACCCCTCTGTACATTACCTCCACAGCTCAGGTGGACAGAGTGACTGGTGAATCTAGTGGAGCAAGTAGCAGTTTAAGAGACGGATATTTCTCACAGGAGTAATTATAGACCAACAGAGCTAAAAGAGAGTGGACAAAAAACACTCCAGTTGAATCAAAGTGTTACTCCCAAACTGTTGAAAGTGTCAAATGTGCCATATCAACTCAAAGGGAGATAACAAATAATATGCAAATGTTGCATTCACAATTTGCTACTGCTGAACATGTGTTATTAATTATAAACACTGCTAATGGATGTAATTAGCCGATTCAATACTGATGTTGTTGTCTGGTGATTGAATTGTAATTACTGCTGGGTTGGTTGTATACTCAGTAAATGGCTCGTCAATATTAAGAGCAGCCGCCTTTCACATTGCAAATCATGTCACCCATTTTTTTTTTAAGTATTGATTAGTGGAGCTTTTTAAAAAAAGCAATATCTCACCCCAGGGCTGCCCTGATAATCCGTTACATGCTGTCATAAAGTTTCCGTGCTAGTACTTTGGTAGAAAGTAGTTCCAATATAAAAAGTGAGGTCAAGGATTGGGGATGTTGTTTTTGAATCTTAGACATTTTTATTTTTCAATCCTCTGAACACAACTGATCAATTACATTCGTCTCCATTGTTTGGACAGGAAGCAGACATTTCAAAGACAAA